>NC_058133.1:344390934-344415934 GCF_016433145.1 Gracilinanus agilis
TCCTTCCCTCCCTCTCTTCCTTCCTTCCTTCCTTCCTTCCTTCCTTCCTTCCTTCCTTCCTTCCTTCCTTCCTTCCTTCCTTCCTTCCTTCCTTCCTTCCTCCTTTACACAGTACCTGATACATAGTAGGTGCTTAAAAAGTACTTGTTGTAATACCCCTCTCCCAATTTCAAATAGAATTTTGCTTATCTCCTAATATAATTATTTCATTTTAGTGTGTGTGTGTGTGTTTGTGTGTGTGTGTGTTAAAACTGCCTTCCTAGTTGTAGGTTTTTGAGGTCAAGTGTCATATATTGCCTTATACCTCCTATATTGAGGAGCTTAATGCTGTATTTCTAATAATTGCTTAATGAACATTTCTTGTATTTAAATGGAACATGATTTAGAATGAAGACATTTGTACACATAATCGATAATATTAATGTTTGTTTGGATATTCCAGGACTAAGATATTCAGATATTATACTGCAGTTAGTGAATCATGATCTGATCGTGAAAAAAGAAGACAATATCAAGCAATTATTCTAAAAGATAAACAGATTAGCTTTTAAAAAACTTTATCTGTTTTGGAGAGTGTGGGAAGAACTAATCTTAAGCAATATATGAGCTCATCAAAAATGATCTCTAAAGAACTCTACCTTTTATAAAAGAGACCAGACGGAATGCAGGAAATTGCCTCATGATATCAAATACTCATTTATTAATTTGCTGATTTAGATTGCATAAAAATGAATCATTCTTTAAATGACATCTAACAGTAATTATGTTTCACACATTTTAGAATTATAGAATATCAGAACTAGAAGAATATTTAAATCAGGACCTTGTACTATCACCTCAAAACCAAGGTTCTGAGTTTTCCTGTACTTTCCCATTGCATTCCCTTTATTAATTTTATTTCCAATGCCTAGAAATTTAT
This sequence comes from Gracilinanus agilis, assembly GCF_016433145.1. Lineage (NCBI taxonomy): Eukaryota > Metazoa > Chordata > Mammalia > Didelphimorphia > Didelphidae > Gracilinanus > Gracilinanus agilis. Next base: position 344,391,854 of record NC_058133.1, read on the forward strand.
TTTCTGACCTTACTCCATCCTTCTAATCCAAGATTAATGAATTCTTCCAAATACAAATGATTCTTCCCTTTTCTGATCTTGTAGCACTTTGTATTACTGTACTATACTTTTCTAATTAGCATTACATTTATTTGCATGCACATGCCATCCCCTCTCCCAGATTTAAAGATCAGTGAAATCATGGGTCATTTCTCAAAATGTATCTCTGGGTATTTCCTGTGATCTATTGGTGTTATTTTTGTATATTAATTTATTTATTTTTATGTGTATTTTGTGTACATATATTTGTATACATTTATTCCTAAGAACACATTTTGTTCTATTGACATCTGTTGCAGAGAAAATCCTGACCAACATTGGTAGAGGGAGTCACTTTAACTGGGCGTTTCTTATACTGATGAAACCACAGCTATAGTCCCTAGTTCTGGTTCCTTTTTTAATATTAACTATGTAGAGATATAAGTGGATATCAATATTTAGTGACTGCTTTTTGGCTTACAACTGTGGAACTTGAAGTTGGTTCTGGCCATGAAAGGTACACTTGTCCCTGTATATATTTAAAGAGTAGGTTTCCATCAAGAGACAGAGACTTAGGCTCCTTATTTCCTAATATATTGATAGAAAATATTTTTAAGAACCATTAACTTAAGTGTGTAGGGTCTTGATTAAGCAGTAGGCTAAATAAGAGGTACCTTGAGTTGGTGAGAAGGTTATTAGGAATCAACTGCATTCTAATTCTGGTTCTGTCACTAAACTAAGTGTGTGGCTTTCTGATAGTAATTCCCATTAGCTTCAGTTTCTCCATCCATAAAATATAGCGAAAAGATGATAACTAATGTGCTTTCAGACTCTAAATCCTTTTGAGCTTCTTATTTTAAACATTTCTTTAAATAACCTTTATGTAGAGAAAACAACTTTTTTATTATTTCCAGATTACATGTTGATACAATTTTCAATAATTGTTTTCTGATATTTTACAATGCATGTGCTCTCCCTCCCTCCCATTTCTCCTCCTTCCCCCCAAACAACTGTTAGCCCCACTTATGATGCTGATTTTAGATGTCATGACTACTGCTTGTCAAGTACATTAATCTGGTTACAACACATTTTAGTTTGTTTCAGTAGACATGATGGGACCTATGTAATATGTCAATCCATATAATAATTAGCAATGTTAAAATGGAATTCTGCTCAATCATCAGAAAACCCCATTTCTGATTGGCTTAAGTAAAAATCAGCTCAATCCAATAAGCATTTATGAAGTATCTGCTAGGTGTCAGATACTCCACTACGTCATGGGGATACTGACACAAAGATGATACTGTCCTTGCCCTCAAGGAGCTTATATTTTGCTCAGAGGAAATAATGGGTTTACATAGAAATAAATACAAAATGTATGCAAATAAATTTAAAATTTTCCTCTAGAGGTTGGGGAGATGATTAATAATTTGGGTGGTCAGGAAAGGCTTCCTGTAGGAGGTGCCATTATTTAAAAGATAGTTATGGGACACACAAAGCGAAAGTAAGAAGAAAGAAATATTCTAGGAATATGAGCATCCTCTGCAAATTCATGGAGGTGGGAGATGTCATAAAGGCATGATGAAAAGAGGTGAAATGAACAGAGAATAAGCAAGTAGACCACTTTCATTGGAACATATTTAGATAGGAGGAGACAGGGGCTAATGCAAAATTGATCTAAAAATAACTTTGAATTAGTTTGTGAATGGCTTTAAATGAAATTCAAAGTTTATATTTTGCCATAGAGTCAATAGTGAGGCACTGAAACTTCTTAAGCAGGGAACTGACCTGGTCAGAAGAGTGCTTAAAGAATATCAATTTGGCATCTATGTTGAAGATGTATTGGAGAAGGGAGAGAACGGAGACAGGAAAACTGATTTTTAGACTATTGCAGATGCCTTTTAAAATATTTTTCAAAATCTCTTCAAAGAATATATTTTTAAAAATAGTTATTTTGGGCTATTCAAGAAAAGTAACAGTCCTATTTGTGTAAGGTTCAGAATTATAGCCCACAATTGACTTTTAAAGTTGTACTTCATCATTCCTAGTCTAGGGGTGGATGTCAAGGCTGAATTTTCTCATTTTTTTAATTTGAATTTTCTTTTTATATAGTGTTTTGAGTTCCAAGAAAATATAAAATAAACTGCCTTGTTTAATAGCATAGGCATTTAAATTCAACAATATTATTTACTGCTTACTCTGAGCAAAGCAGTGTGCTGGAACCTATAGGAAAAGGAAATAATAGCTGACATTTATATAGCATTTTGCTTAAAATTATACCACTGGAGCTCCAAAACCACTTTCTTAGGGCACTACTTCAGGTGAAATTGGCCTCATTTTGCTGATGAAGAAACTGAAACCAAGACATTTCATGATTTGACAGTGATCACACAGCTTGAAAATTTTATAGTCAGTATGCAAAACCAGGACTTTCTGATTCTCAATTCAAGATGCTATCTGGTGTACAACACTACTTCTTAAAAAAGGAAAATGACAAAGGGATTGGAGAAATAAGTGGAAAATAAAAATTCCATGTACTGAATCCCAAAGGAGAAAAAGTATTTAAAATGAAGTTATGATTATGCATCTAATATTGGAAAGGAATCCAGTAAGATAGAGGAAAAAACAAGTTGATTGCTAATACCATTTGGATTTCAGGGCTTGAAAATTAATAGACAAAAAAGATTAAAATAACATGGAAAGTGTGACCACGATTATGTAAAAGGTGAATAAAAAGGATGGTTACCTAGTTTAGAGGTTGTGTAGGATGAAATTTTTGGTGGATGAAGTCAGCATAGTTTTGTGACTTACTGTAGCAGTTAGGTGATCTCTAAGAGCAGAGAAAACAGATGTTGATGATTAACAACGAGGCGCCCAGAGGAATGGTACCATAAGGAGCATCCCCACCCCTCATTCATTCATAGAGATTTATTTAACACTTAACTATATTCAAGAAAGCTTTCCTGGAACAGTAGAAGTTGATCCTGTAGTTTAAAAAAGCTGGGTTCATTTCTTGTCTCTAATCTGTATATGTTGTGCCAACCTCAGCATATCCTTTAATTTATTCTTGCCCCATTCAATTCTCTAAAATGATACATTGAAGAACAAGGGGTAATCTGCATTAGTAGAGGGAATTTCCATATTGGAAGATACATGACCTAAAAAATCATAGGTTTGATCCTTTTACTCTTCAAAATGTTCCAGGTGGAAGGCCTTAATGATGGATCCATTGGAGGACCATAGAAGCTATAGACCAGGGGTTGGCAACCTTTTTGGCCATGACAGCCATAAACACCACATTTTTAAAAATGTAATTTCGTGAGAGCTGCACAGTGCTCACAGTGCGTGCTCCTGTAACAGCGCCTCAAAAAAAAAATTGACTTTATGGCTCCTGCAGAAAGAGCCATATCTGGCCCTCAAAAGAGCCAGATATGGTTCAAGAGCCATACGTTGCCGACCCCTGCTATAGACCATAGAAAATTAGAATTTGAGGTCGTCTAATCCAATCTCTCATTTTTCATATAAGAGATTGAGATCCAAAGAGCTAAACTGAGGTGGCAGAGTTGGACCGATGGCAGAATTGGGAAGAGAGGCTATACTTCCTGTTTCTTAGTCTAATACTATTTATGTTTAACCATCCTACTGTAGGAGTGTGCATTATGAACAGAGCTGCAGTTGTGCAGGGACTATTAGTGTCTCCTGCATGGCAAGTGGATTAGATTTGGGTTTCTGCTAAGGGAAGTAAGATGCCTCCATTAAGTGGAGACCTAATGGGCACTGCATTGGCTTTAGGCTGTTTTGCTCAATCAGTAGATTTAGAAATCTGAACAGGAAAAATCACTATGCAGTTGCCACTTTGCCACCAGGAAAAGTAGAATCACTAACTTAACACATGTTACTCTTGCCTATGAAAAGGATGCCTGCCATATGGCATAGTGCCAGAAAATCTCGATGTCATGAATTGCCTGCAGAGACTAACATTGTCAGTCATCTTCAAAAAGAATCTTTGCTCTGGTCCAGCAAGAGGCAGTGTGCTATAATTGTGCAAATATTAGCTGTGGAGTCACAAGATCTGGGTCCAAATCTTGCTTCTGATATAGATTGTGTCAATAACAAGTCATTTATCTTCTCATGGTCCCAGACAGCTCTCTAAACTAAATTCCAGGAAAACTCTGAATCTGTATCAAAAGAAGTATTATCCAAACCAGGAATCCTCAGTATTGAAGAAGTCAAATGTCCATATTGGAAATCAATAGAAATAATATTAAATGGCAATAGTCACAATTTTTTTCTATACATTTTGCTTGGAAAGAATTAATGCTTTTTTAAACATTTAGAATACCCTAATGCTGTAACAAATGAAGTGGTAAAAACAATAATTCTGAGGGAGTATCCTCAATATCAGAAAATATACCCACACATGTTTCTTGGAAATAATAATAGCTTAACAGTTGCAATCTCACTTGTTTGGTCAATATTACTGTTCTAGTAAAAGGTATGAATTACTCTAGAACTAATATGAAACTTTCAAAAACTTTCCAAGTAAAACTTATATATGAATTGGAACTTTGAGTCTCTACCCAAAGTATACCCATTTTGGTACTCATCAATTGTTAACCTAAAAAAGTCAAATCTATCTTTTATTTCAGATGAAAATTGACATCTTAGCTAGAGTTATTAACTTAATGGATTCACTTTAATTGAATAGTTTCCTTCATCTTTGTCATTTCTCATATGATTATGAAGAAAGCATTTCTCAAGTAATTGTGATTGACTGACAGGCAGAATTGTCATTTGTTTTCAATAAATGATAATCATAACCACCAACTTTGCTGGTCATTGGAACCTCTTGGCAGGCTTGTTTCAGGATTTCACTTTCATTGGTGATTTGTTGATTTTTTCTAGATCTTCTTGATCACAGAAAGTTATTGTTTGCTATCAATCAGCCAAGTGCTTTTGTCAGCTGCCCAGTTCTGTTCCACTTGTAGACTCTTAATGTTTCAAATTCAAAGTATGTACTTTCTCAGAGGATAACTAGGAAGTCAGAATTAGAATTTAAATAATCTGGTGCTGTTTCTAATTTCTGACAGTTGGAGCAAAATGGGAAGGAAAAAGAGCTTGTAATATGTCGATTTTTAGAATACGTTGTTGAAGAAGTGAGTTCAAAGAACTTAAATTGCACATAATTATATACTTGATTACCTTTGTTATCTCCTGTTCTCTGATAAGGATCTATGATGTGCCCTATTGAAAAACAGACAAATTGATTAAGTTTGCAAAAGAACATTTTCATGTATTTGAGAGAGACATCAAGCTAAGCCATAAACAAAGATGATTATTTTATTTTTGATATATTCTATCTATGGAACAAAGTACAGAAAGCATTTTTGGGCCCATAGTGTCCTATGGAAGCTAAAAGTGGTCTTTCCTAAATGAAAATGACGTGACATTTCATCAGTATTTAATGCTAACATTTCTTGATGGGGACATAAAGAATTTAGTAGCTATTTATCATAGCACATAGTTGTGTTAATTTCCTCTTCTACTGGCTTAGGACATGCTGTGGTTTGAACAGTGACATGAGTCCCAGCTTCTAATTTGAAATGTTTAATAAAAGAGAAAGCCAGAGAAGAGGGATTTTTTCACATGGCTATTAAAAGTGGACTCCCACAACTTGGATTGGTTGGTCCTTAATACATGTTCCCAGAAGCCAATGCTTGGTTCCTACACCAGATGCAGGTGTTCCCTTGTGCTGTCAGCTAGGAATGATTAATGAGGATTTGCCCCTACTGAAAGCAGTCTTTGGAGTATTGTTCAGGGCATCTGTGGAACTGTCGGGGGAGACAAGGACACAAGTGAACAACCAATTATTCGGCCATCACTGAGGCAGCATGAAAAAGACATCAAATTGGACAGAGGAGCAAAGCTTTTGTTTTGGGATCATATTTTTAGGTGTTAATAGTAACAGAAAGATTTTACCTGTCTTTGTCCTCCCTTTTTTCTTGATCAGACTCAGCTTTTTTTCTAAAGCCAGAAATGGATTTTTTATAAGTTTATTGTATTTTTTAAAGTAAAAAGATATATAAAACCCTCCATCACACTGATTTCTAGCTGCTTGCTTGGTGTATAAAGATATACGGTTTTGCCCCAATAACATTGGGAAAGAAGACACAGAATTCAGTGGGTAGGAGGATCCGTCATGCAAGTGGTGCCTAATTGCTGGTCATAGACAACAGTTGGGAGAGACTAAGGCTTTTACAAGTGATAACATAGGCAAAAGCCTTACACTGGGATTCTGAAGCATAAAATGAAAGAAAGCACAGCTGTGAAACATTTCCTAGCTGATGTTCAGCATTCACTGGGCTTCCTTCTTCCCATCAGGAGATAAACACTTGCTTAGGTCTCAGGGAGTAAGAATGGGCCTTCAGACCACCACATTCTTATGCTAGGTCTGTGATTGAAACCAGAATTCTAAATAGGCTAAAAAGGGTATATATTTTGAGCCCCATCCAAAGGGGGATTAGAGCTGCCCTTTATTTCAGTAAAGTACTTTCTTTTATGCTCTATCCTTTCAGGCCTGTTGTCTTTAGGGTATTAAGAATTAAAAGCTAAGCTCTGAAACTACAAAAACCTTCAAGGAGCAGATAATGATGTTTTAATATATAAAAAGTAATGGTCAGTAACACATGCAACAATGTCACCCATATAACAACAATAAAAAAAAGCTTCTACTTAACATTTCTTTTTTGCAGGTTAATGCTTTTGTATTGACTTAAAAAAAGAAAGAAAAGCTCTGGAGTCAAAGAGTAATTAGAAATCATGTGTCATCATTTCAATCTAAAATAGGGCTGAATGACTAGATTTCTAAAAAAATGATAGTTTCAAAAGAGGGTAGAATTCTACATTATTTTGGATGGGAAAGGTCTGGTTGTTTTCAAAGAATGTTCTTTTATGCTCTAGTATTGGATATGCCAAATGATGTAGACTCAGTTTGATCCACTCTATTACTGAATCTTTTTCCCCCTGTTCTCATGCCGATCAACCCTTGTCCTGACCCCCTTTCTTCCACATAAAAATCTAAGAAATACATATTGCAATCCATGTGTAGAAAGCTACATGTTTAGATTTTTTTTTCAGTGCCCAGATTGGTTCTTTCCCAATGAGAGAGCAATTTAGGAATAGCATACTTGTAAGTTCTGACTTGAACTAAACTGAATGAATGAGACCTTACTCAGGGGGATATTTCAGTGCTTTTGAGACCTATCAAAGTAAAATTATCAAGTCCAGAACATTTCACAGCTACTTTCCAAGTGATTCATTGATTGCTTTATTGGTCCAGACCACAAATCAGAGAAAACGGGTTATTTGCATTACTAATAGCCCTTTTTCAAAATATGCTAATATTTAGGCTGGTTTTCAGCAGCTTAAATTGGTTTTCTGAATTGGGCAGGACTATTTGGCCATTGCATATAGACTATCTTCAAAGGATCAGGTTTCTGCATAGAAATTATAACATAGTTTTGCATCTAAATATAGACTCATACAATGTCAGCAAGCAAACATACCCTAGGAGTCATCTAGATTAAGGTTCTTAATTTATCATGTGTCATGGACCCTTTTGTCAGTCTGTGGAAGTCTGCAGAATAGTGTTTTTAAATTCATAAAATAAAATGCATAAGGTTACAAAGGAAGTCATTATCTTGAAATATAATTATTGAAATTATTTAAAAACAACAGCAAGCAGTTTATAGACTGCAGGTTAAGATCTCCCCATTTAAAAAATGAAACTAAGTCTGAGAAGACCTCATTTGTCTGAAATCACAGAATAGTTAGCAGAAGAGAGAACTAAATCCTTTCCAGTCACATACTTTCTATATCTGCTTCTCTAATTCTTCTCCCTATTAAACTTCATTTTTTCACACTAGTATTTATATATACTTTGCATCATTTTAAGATGGTTTAGAATTTTGTTTGCTTCAATTCTAAGAGCTACTCTACTTGGCGTTACTCTCTTCCTCTCTTCTAATTCACCTTTCAAATGTTAGAAAGCACAAGCCCCATCATGGACTCCCATGAATGGTCAGTAAATTCAGAATGATTTTAAGCCATTGATGATTTCTGTTTGAATATTAATCCTTGGAAGGCTGGTTACTTAAGTGTTACTTAAGAAACTTATTTATAAGCATAAAAGTAAGAGAGAATTGGCATGTAAATCATGATATCATCCATCTATGGCTTCCCTCTATCTACAAAGTCCAATAGAGAAAAATTGATTTGTATGATGTGATTTCTTCTTCATAATGCTTTGTGGTTTCTTTTTTTGTCAGTATCCTAGGATCTTTTTGGAGTTTTCAGAATTTTTTGTTTTGATGATTTGTTCTCATATATTTTCTGGTATTAACATTAAATTTGCTAAACTCTAATTTTACTTCTTTAAGATGCAGGTTCAAAGGGGGGAGGAAAATAAACAAAGTAAGGGAGTGTATTCTGTGGGGCATTGCGGAAGGAAGGGAAAAGGACTTCTGGAGATTCAGGAGTGAGGCTCAAAGAAGAAGGAATCCAGTGTCACATAGATAAAAGAGACTAAAAGAAAAGCTTGAAATAAATAAATAAAAAGAGAAGAACCAGATAGGTCGGATTGGGGAAAGATCTGAAAGAAAATTATCTAATTCAAAATTTTTTTTTCACCAGACTATGATGAGATGGAATTTAGGTGGCTTTAGGCTTTCTCCCTTGTGTTGAGGAAACTGTTAGCATAGTAGAACATTGCCCTCTTCAAAATGCTTTGATTTTTCTGCCTCTCTTTACAGCATCAATTGACAACACAGAATTTTAGCTATCTGTTAACAGTTAACTGGCAAGAATACTTTGTGAATTTGGAAAAAATGAAAAGGCTAAATGAAGTAAGATCTTAAATTCTATTCTCAGAAATGTTCAACAGTTAAGAATAAAGGTCTATTATAGCTGGAGCCAAAATAGACTCATGATTATCAGGGTGACTGAGGTTTAAGACCCTAAATCACACCTGAATGGTTATTAGCATTTCAAGTTATACCTCTAGTCACACTAGTAGTGTCTGAATTCTAAAACAAACTCATGAACAACTGCATTGATTGTTTTAAGATAAATTTTTTATTTTTAAAACTAATAAGCAGTCATTTGTTTCTCTACCACCTCTCCCAACATAGTGAAAATGAATAGGGAAAAAATTTCTTGTTTCATGTGTACCTTGTTGAGTAAAACAAATTCCATTTGGCCAAATCTAAAAATGAACTTTTCATTCTGCATATTACTTTTTAATTCTGTGATGAGAGGGACAAAGTTCTTTACTAGCCCTGCCCTTTGGATTTATAGTTGATAATTTATTTGAACTAAGTTTGTAAGACTTTCAGAATTGTTCATTTTTGCAAAAATGATATTGTAGTATAATTTACTCTCTTGGTTTTACTCACTTCATTTCTATCAGTTAAAAAGTCTTCCTGGGTTTTTCTGAAATTCTCTTTTTCTTTGTTTCTTATAGTTCTGATTTCATTCTTAGTCAATGTAAGGCATGGCATAGTGGAGAAGGAACCCACTTCAAAAACAGGAAGCTTGAACTGAAGTGCCACCTCTGACTATTACTGACTATATTACTCTAAATTGTGATTCACTTAACCTTTTACTGTTCTAAGCAAATCTCTTAAGACATTTTAAAGCATTGCTAATTTCCATGGGTAGAGGAAGTTTTCTCTCTCAGAGTTCTTAGTGTCATAAAAATTATGGGTCTGAGAAAAATTAAAAAAAAAACTTGACTAAAACTCTATCTGCCAGAAAGCGTTTTCTTGGAATTAATTACATTCTTAGTCTCTGAAACTTAACTTGTTAGGTTTTTTTTTGAAGGTGGGGTACAGGCTCTAGAATGGGAAAAAACAACCTTTCAATATTAACCTAACTTTTCTCATGTAATCTTGGGGTTTATAACTGGATGGGACTTTGGAGATTATCTAGTACAACCTCTTCTTTTTACAGAAGAAGAAACTGAGATCCAAACAGCTGAAAGGACTTGCCTTGGATCACACAAGTAGAATAAATAGCAGGTAGGGTTTGAGACGAGGCTTCTATTTCTCAATTTAGTGTTCTTTCCCAAATGTATTATACTACTTTCCAAGAGGTACTATGTGATATATTTTTTTGTTGTAGTTGTTGTTGTCATATCTTAGTTTGATGTAGTTGTCCTATGAAAAGCTTGTAAAATCCATGTTGGATCATCCTTACTAAATGGCATTGTTCCCTCCGGAATTCTCAGGATTCAGTTAAGGATACAAATTGGATGTTTTGCAACCAGTCAGTCAAGCTGCTGAATATCTTCTATGAATTATTACACTAGCCCCTATGGGGAACACAGAGTTTAGTTTCTTGTTGACTATTTTTATGTAGTAATTTCCAACTCAAAAATGAAGACTCGATTTCCTACTGGACAGAAATACATTGATGTAACACTAGCAGTCACAACACTATATTTGTTTGACATCTTGTAGTTTATAAAGAATTATTGACCAGCCTTAGGCTTATTTGGAAATATAAAGGATGGTAGCCTAGAGTTTAAAAGAACCTTAGATATCATCCAGGTCAACTGCTTTTTCTTAACAGTTGTGAAAAGCAGAGTCACAGAGATGCTGAATTGTCTAAAGTCACATAGATATTAAGTGACAGAGGGTTCTGTGAGTACAAGTTCAATGGTATAGTCCAGCCCTCTTTGAACTGCAAAAATGCTGCCATTAAGATAAGAAAGTGATCCTAATATGGATAGAAGAGTGACACTTAAGTTTGGGTTGTGTAATTTTTGAAGCCTGGAGGGGGAGGGGAGTTATGGATAATTAGCCTGAGGAACCTAGGGCAGTTTTTAATTTAATGTAGTTAAAATTGCATAATAATTTTCCAAAAGGTACAAATTAAGCTCTAGGCTCTTATGCCCCTGTGACTGACAAGGAATAAATTAGAAAATGTCAAAAGCTAAGAAAGGATGTTGAGAATTCATGTAAGGCCAATTTTGTCCTTTTGATTCTGCTAATTCTAGACATTTCATGCTTAACACAAGATATCCATTTTTTTATTGATGACTGATGGCATCACGATTCCTTGAAAGAAGTTCCTTCATTATAGGTTTAAATTTCTGTCTGCCTAATAGTTAAAGAAAACTCCCATAATGCCAGAACAAGGAAGACCACTTCAATGAGGTACTGATGGATTCAATTAAATTCATTTAGCATTTACTAGGTGCCTCCTATGTGCTGGGCACTGTGCTAGATACCAGGGATATGAAGGACAGCATAAAACAGTCTCTGCCCTCAAAGGGCTTAAATTTTATTGTGGGGGCACAAAATGTATATTGAAGATTCTTTACAAAATATATGCCAACGAACTCCTGGGGGAATGAGACTTTAAAATGAGACTTTAAACTAGGTTAGTGGGGAGGGATCAGAATTAGCTTCCTGTAGGAGGTGGCACTTTAAGTCAGTTTTGTGGAAAGTTTGGGTTTTTATGAGATGGAGATGAGCGCATTATAGGCATGAATATGTTATTGGTCAGTCAATGTAGGCTGGAGCTATATTATGAAAGCGATACAAAGGAGTATATCTTTTGGTTAGAGTGATCCATTAGAATTTCTTCAGGAATAGTATGAAATCATCAGATCTACTCTAGCTATACTATCAACTTGAGAGCTCTATGAATGACTAAATTAATGAATGAATAAAAAAAGTTAAGCACTTACTGAGTACAAAATACTGTGCTAAGTGTTGAAGATACAGATAGAAAAGTAAGACAGTCCATGCTCTCAAGGAGCTCACATTTTTGTAATGAGGGAAGAGAATAGGTATAGAGGGATTTTAGCTACAAGATGAAAAGATCCTTAGGGTCCAGTGGCAAAGCAGATGGCAATTCATCTTCTTTAATGTCATCTCATGGATAACATAATATCATCTTCTGATACTGAACATTTGACAGAGTCAAGGACTTTGGTGGCAAGAAATTTATTTTTTAGGTGTTCACTCTTTATGTCCAAAATATCCAAAGAAGCAGCTGCTTTTCAAAATGATGCCTGTGAAGTCTGGGAGAATAGCAGGACAGTTGAAGGAGTCTTGCTACTCCTAGTGATCTTGGTCATATCTGCCTATTGATGGCATTTGGTAAGCAGGTTGTATTGGTAGTGTTGAAGAGGGAAGGACTCTTCTCCACAGTAATTTCTACCTTTAGTGTTTAAAGATAAACTGAAAGAAGGAATGGCGATGTGAGAGCATTGCTGTATTTGTTTTTTTTTTAAATTTTGAATATTTTCCCATGGTTGCATGTTTCATGTTCTTTCCCTCTCCCCCAAGTCTCACACTCACCAAAGCTGATGCACACATTGCTATATTTGTGTTGAAGCTTCTGTGCTATCTCCTGGGAATAAGAGGAGATGGTAGTTGAGGTGGTGAGTGAGGTTATGGTGATATTTTTACTTAAGGCATGTTCCAGCTCCATTCATTTCCTCAAGGTGCCTTGATGCTTCAGCTAAGTTGGCTTGACTACTCTTCAGGTGGTAATTAGTGGGAATAGTTGGCTTTTTCCTCATAGAAGCCCGTTCCCCATATATAGGTTTTGAGGGTGGGTTGGAAGTAGGTCTGATGATTTGGTGGGCTTTGTTATTCACTAGTCTTTTGGGTTCATGGTCTTAGGCCATCTCCAAATAGATCTCAGAAGAGTTGGTAGTCAAGGTCAGGTTGTTGGTGTTTTGATTCCCCTGGCACAAGAGCTGCCTCCTGTCTCCCATAGGGTAACTTGCTACTTCTTCCTCTAAAGCAGTGGTTCCCAAACTTTTTTGGCCTACCGCCTCCTTTCCAGAAAAAATATTACTTAGCCCCCCGGAAATTCATTTTTTTAAAATTTAATAGCAATTAATAGGAAAGATAAATGCACCAGTGGCCATCACTGCTTCCCCTGAATTGCTGCAGCACCCACCAGGGGGCAATCGCGACCACTTTGGGAATCACTGCTCTAAAGGAAAGGGGAGAAACTTAAGACATGAAAGCCCAACTGACCCCTGTAACAGTTCAGACAAGAGGTGGTGAGGTGCTGAGTATTGGTAGTAGTCATGCAAATTGCAAGAAGGATTTGGGAGATCTTTTGAGGTGACAGAACTGACAAAAATTGACAACCTATTGGCTATGAGTGAATGAGGGAGAAGGAAAAATTGAGGATGTTTCCAATGTTGAGAACCTGGGTGATTAGAAGGGTGGTAATGTCCTCATTAGAAATAGAGGAGGAAGAAGAGGATATTTGAAGGGAAATATGATGGATCTATTGGAGATATATTGAGTTTGACATGCTTATAAGATATATAGCTCAATATTTTCAGTAGACTTTCAGTGATGTAAGGAACTGCAGTTTAGAAGAATGATTGGCTGGATATATAAGTTTGGGAGTAATCTGTAATGAAGAGGTAGCTGAACCCAATGGAGCAAATGAGAACATATAGAAAAAAATGAATGAGAGAAGAAAAGAGATTCCTGAACCAATTTTATGATACATTCACACGTAGAAAATGAGGCAAATTTCACAAAATTAAAAAAGAGATTGACTAATGGCCAGATAAGTAGGAAGAAATACAGGAGATTTCAGTATTATGTAAAGTCATGGAGGAAAGAGTGTATAGAAGGAAGACATGGATAGCAGAATCAAATGCTATAGAGAATTTAAAAATATGAACTAAGATAGACACTGGATATAGAATAGGTTTTTGGTAACTCTGACAGGAACTGTTTCACTTGTTTGGTTAGGTCTGAAATCAGATTGCCAAGATCAAAGAGGTGATGTGTAAAGTGTCCCATAGCATGTCTTTCGATCTTAGGTTTGCAGTGGAAAACCCATTTCTTTCTCTTATCCCTCTGGCAGAATGTGACCTTCTCTGCAAATGAATGGCAAAACAAGTGGATATTCTTTTTCTGGTGTAGCAAAGCCATAGATATGCTATTCTAATCTAGAAGTGTATGGATGGAAGGAATATTCTACTGCTAGTTAACATTTATTTAGCTCTTTAACACTTATAGATTGCTTTAAAATACCTCACTTTATCCTTAAAACAATCATGGAAGGAATCTGCTCTTGTTATCCTCATTTAACAAATGAGGAAACTGAGACAGACAGCATTTAGCTGATTTTCCCAGGGTCAAACAGCTAGTAAATTTTTTAGACTAGATTTATACTCAGGTCTTCCTGAATTGAACTCCAGCAGTTTATTAATTTTTGTCACCTATCCACCTATCCATTGAAGAGTAAATAGCCTCTCTATACAAGAAACTTTTATTTTATGTTATTGCTCAAATGGCTCCTTTTTTCATTAAATCACTTTCAGTTCAGTACTTAATACATGTTCTGACATTCAAATGACAACCTATCTATGCATAGATATCTTGTGTGATTTTTATCTAAGTTCTTTGACAAGTGTAATATGAGGAGCCTACCCAACTCTTTTCTTGTGGCTAAAATTGTAAGATTAGCAATGGTAGGAGTGGAGGGGAAGAGAATAAGTTTATAATAAAATCTTATTTGTGTGTTAGGCATTATACTAAATGCTTTATAAGTATCATATTTGATCCTCAGAACAATCCTGTGAGGTAGGTGCTATTATTAGCTCCCATTTTATAGATAAAGAAACTGAGACAGAATAATTTGCTTGGGCACATACAGTTTATGAGTGACTAAGGTCTAATTTGAACTCAAAGCTTCTGAATGCAGGTTTATCACTTTATCCACTGTGTCACCCAGCTGCCTCTAGGTGGTGCACTAAACCTTTCTAGTATTATCCCACCCTTTTCACTACATGAACTTCTCATTTTCATTTCTGGTTCCTCATTTCCCTGGTGATACTTTAGTTTAGTTCTTTTACTTTAGTTCTTTTTTTTTTTTTTTCATAAACATTTGCCATGAGTTTCTCTATCACTCTGAGATATAAGAATAGAGATAACTTTGTCTAATTATAAGTATCATGAATATCATGCAAGACATGAATAGAAATACATTCTTGCCAAAGATATTCACCACTGTCATGACTGAAATCATTAAGAAACATTTATTAAGTACCTTTTATGTTCCAGGCATTATGCTAACTGATGGGGATAAAAATACAGTCTAGTGAAAAATCTAAGTTAAAGGGGGATTTGCTATAAATGATGAGAATGTTCTAGTATTCCTTTTTATGTTTATACTGTGTGTATCTCAATTCCTGGAATGTTGTAGAATTTCCTGTAAGAAATCTGCAAACAACCAAAAGAGCATGCAATAGTCCTTTCTCTCAGGAAAAACTCAGGTGAATGAAAAATATCAATTGCCTAGATTTTGTGGCAGTCAAGTGACACAGTAGATAGAGCACTGGGTCCAGAATCAGAAATTTTGGAGTTCAAATCCAGCCTCAGACACATATTAACTTTATGGCTCCATAGGCAAGCCGCTTAACTTACGTTAGCTTCAGTTGCCTCATCTCTCTAAAGGATATAATGATTATACCTACCTCCTAGAGTTATCGTGAGGATCAAATGTGATATTATTTGTAAAGTGCTTTGCAAACTTCAAAGTGCTATATGTTAGCTATGTACAGAGAAAACTAAAGAGATCATGTAGCAGTTCATAGATCTGGGACAAACCACGCAAATAATCCATTTTCCTGAGAATTAAGTACAAGGAGATTTTATATTCAGACATCATAAAAATGCCAAGTTCTTTTAATATCTTCAAACTTCTCTCAGAAAGAATGGCCCGTTTTCAAAATTACCAGTAACCTATCACTATTGTATGGTTATGTCATGGAACATTATAGACACTGAAGAATGAAATGTGAATATCACTTTATATATATGTACATATATAAAATACATGAGTTTTCAGAGTTCTGTCTTTCTCAAAGAATTTGGGATACAGTAAATTACTTCTGGGTAAAGTTGTACTGTGGACAGGCATACATTATTTCAAATTCATCTCACTGTGTTCTGAATCCTTCATCATTCCAGGAACCTGAGGAGGTCCTTCTCAATTGTATTACAGATTCTGTGTAAGTCCTTGTATAGGCTTGACTTAAACATCCTCTATTAAATTTGAGCCTTCCCAAAGTGATTCAGTGTCTTGGTTTGCTCATCTCCCACATCTGATACCTTAGGATATTCTGTTAATTCCCACCTTATGCCCAGTTATGATGCACATGTGATCCCATTCCGTGCCTCTCTTTGAAGATATACTTGTCTGTGTCACATTTCCTCAGGCCTCCCTCTGCTTTTCAAAGACAATTATTTAATTTGATAAACAAAGTCACACTATGAAGCATTATGTTAGTGGATACTAATGATGTGGTAACAGTTTTGCATTTTGGAAAAGAAACACAGTGCTCTAATCCAAAGTAGTGATACTAATATAAGGGACTTCCCAAACTGTGGCAGCTCAGACTGGTGGTAATGATATTTTGATCAGTGGGATTTTTGCCCTTTTCGGAAGGAGTGGCTATGGCCCTGATGATGAGAAAGGAATATAATAAAATACTTGATACATTTTTGCTGATGTGTTTTATCTGCTTCTATCCTGAATGCCATATTTTTGAACAAATACCTGCAAAAGAAGAAATGACTGTATTTAGAGACAAAGTGTTGAGTAAATCAGTCTTTGTGTGTCCCATTAAGCCTTGAATGTCTGATTGATAGCCTTAACTTTATAGATTGTTTGTTTGTGTCTCACATAATACAATTCTTTGCTTTAGAAATATACTTTATTGCTCATTGCTGACACTAGATTAGAAGTAAACATCTGCGCTACCAAAATAGCTGTTTAAATAAAGATGCTGCTGATCATGTAATCCTCACTGAGAGGCAGCTTTAACCTTTTTTTTTAAAGGTGACATTGTAGGCAGTGTAATAAGATATGATGAAAAGTTACAGATACATTCCACAGAAAAGAATGACCAAGCATAGTTTCTGAAAATGACAGTCAGACTGCCAATTAATACTTGTATGACTTTGGACAAGTCACTTCCCCTCTAAAGGGCCTCAAATTTTTTGCATCTACAAAATGAGGGGACTATATTAGATGACCACATAGGTCTCATCTATCACTAAAACCCTAAACTTGTGAAGTATATTTTGTAGTAGTAGTATCTTGGGTACTTTTTATAGTAGCCATTACATATTTCTTACAAAAGGAGAGTCTGGAAAGAAGTCTAATCTAACCTGCCATGATGATTTTAGTCAAGTTTCTAAATAATAAATCATTACTGGTAACTTTTTTCTTATTTACAAAAAAAAATTTCATTCCTTTTTCTCCTTCTTGTTAAAGGAGAAGGGTAGTTAATATATTGTCTTACAAAAGAGGCTTATTTGTGCTAATTTATATGGCACATTTTTTAAAAATTTTTTAACATGTTGATATGATTTTTAAAAATCATTTTCTGATGTTTTATGATGCATGCTCTCTCCCTCTCATTTCTTCTCCCTTTCCAAAATGGTAGGCAATATGATGTTAGATTTAAAATTAATATCTACAACATTCTTATTTCTATAAAGTTTATTAATAATCACTTGAAATAGAAAAATAGATAAGCATAGATTTAAATCCCCTCACTCTAATTCTGTCTGACCACCTGTAGCTCAGCCTCACTGGATTCTCCATCCATTCTCCTCCCTTCTCTGGGAAGTTCTGAGCCAAAAAAACCTAGGTGGGCTCCACCAAAACCCTTTTATCATGCAGTGGTTCCCAAACTTTTTTGGCCTACCACCCCCTTTCTACAAAAAATATTACTTAACCCCCTGGAAATTAATTTAAAAAATTTTAATAGCAATTAATAGGAAAGATAAATGCACCTGTGGCCATCACCACTCCTCCTAGATTGCTGTAGCACCCACCAGGGGGCGGTAGCGCCCACTTTGGGAATTACTGATTAGAGAATAGGCAATCAAGGAGCAGGGAGGGGATGAACTTACCTCTGTGCAATGATATGGATTGTTCATGTGTTATCCTACAATACATATTTCCATGTTCGTTGTGTTGGGAACAAAGACACATATTGCTTACACTACTGAAAAATTCATGGAGGAAATAAAATGAAATATAGTATGCTCAATCTATATTCAAATTCTTCTAGCTCCTTCTATGATGGCAGTAGATAGCCTTTTTTTTTTGGCATGAATCCCTTGAAGTTGTCCTGGATCCTTGAATTGCTAATAATAGTTGTGATTCACAATTGACCAATATACATTATTGTGTTTAGTATAAATAATGTTTTCCTGGTTCTACTCACTTCACTTTGCATCACTTAGAATAAAGTTTTCCAGGTTTTTTGTGATCATCTTCTTCATTTCTTATGGCACAATATTATTTCATTACAATCAGATACCACAACTTGTTCAGTCATTCCACAATTGATGGACAATCCTTCAATTTCCAGTCCTTTGCCATCACAAAAGCACTGCTTTAAATATTTCCTGTATAGGTAGGTACTTCCTCCCTATCTTTTATCTCTTTTATGATATTGACCTAGTAGTAGTATTGCTAGGTCAAATGTTATGCACAGTTTGATGGCTCTGGGGCAATGGTTCCAGATCACCCTAGCCAAGTTTCAAAGCAATGAATCATTACTGGTAATTTTTTTCTTCATGTTTACAAAAAACATTTTCAATCCTTTTTTCTTGTTTTTAATGAAGAGGGGTTCTTAATATACATTTTTATAAAAATCAGTTGTTTGTGACACTATATAACCATTTGGCAATCAGATACAAATGTATATGCATCCAGGAAACTATGATACATACATATATATGTTTTTGTTTCTCTCTTTTACTTTAAAGTTTTATTAGAAAATGGCACTAAAATTTTTAAGATTCTATTAAATGGATTTGTATTTTTTTCTCACTTTTCCTTCTATGAATTTCACTTTTTTTTCTAAAAAGGACATACATTTCATATTTACTATTTTTATAGATCTTGATAAGATATTGAACATAAAATTTGATTGTTAATAATTGTTAGTTCTTACCAGATGCTGAAATATATTTTGATTTAGAAAGAAATATCTCTTATCAGGAAAGAGATTGAGACCAAGTGTTAGCCTGAGTTTCTGGTTAGTTCTCTCTGTTCCACCTCATCTATGCATGTATTTTGGCATATCTCACTTTTAAGTTCTTATGTTTCTTTTACTGCTTTAATAAAATGGGAAGGGGATCACAATGTTTTCATAATGAGCTTTGTGATCCCTGAATAACTTGAATGTGTGTGTAAAGTAGTACTGCTTTAACATGAATTGGGAAAGAAGAAGTGAATTCTAATAATTTAACAATTTTTTTTGGTTTTAGAAAGCACTTTTCTAAAGTCTGAATAAGTGGCTAAAGAACAAAAGAACCTTGTATTATGGACAGATAGAAACTGTAAGGATTACTCAGAGGAATAGGTTACAAATTACAAAGGTATGGTATTACATTATTAAAAGACATTAATAATGATCCTGTTTTTACTACTCGAGAATCTGAGTTTATGAGAAATCTTAGC
The DNA here is from genome assembly GCF_016433145.1 of Gracilinanus agilis. Taxonomy (NCBI): domain Eukaryota; kingdom Metazoa; phylum Chordata; class Mammalia; order Didelphimorphia; family Didelphidae; genus Gracilinanus; species Gracilinanus agilis. The sequence goes on from NC_058133.1 coordinate 344,411,408, forward strand.
ATAGGTCTGATAATCCAGTTTGACCACACTGAGGAAGGAATGTTTTGGCATCCCAGTGGAAAATGATGGACAGTGACAGATGCTGGATCATGAAAACCTGGGTTTAAATCTTATCTCTATTGCTTCTCAGTTATTTAACTTCACTGAACTTCAATTTCCTTATTGGTAATACAGGATAAGATAATACATGTAGTAACTAATTGACAGGGTTGTTGAAAGACTAGAGTATAATGTAATGTTTGTAAAGTGTCTTGTGAACTTTAATATATGAATAAATAGATAGAGATGTTAATGATTAGTGTTGCTATTAGTTGATAGCACTTATTAATTCATCCTGTTTTGATAACCAACTCAATCGTCCTTGGGTATAGATGCCTACTTGTACCTAATAAAATGGTAAATATAACCATACTTACAGAGTTAATTGCATGTAGCAGCTACACAAGAACTTCCTTTGTTGACTCCTTTTCTGAAATAATTTCGTAGTGACAATTCAAACAAAGGAGAAATTTGCCAAACATTTTCAATCCTGAAGCTAATTTATAAAAATTTGGAAATAATATTTTAGTAAAATAATTTAGCAGGTCTTGAATTTTAGGCACACCAGAAAAATAGAAAGCAGGTAGCTTGAGGACGTTTTCTGTAATCCAATAACCCCAAACTTATTTTTTGGTAAGTTAATTTGTTAGGGATTTGCCACTTATTTTGCTTTTTATTGCTTTTGTTTAAAAATTGGTAAATGTAGTGGTGAATTATTAGATATGAAAACCTGAGTGTGTATAGTCAACACAATTTAATTAGAATTACTTTAAGATTCCTGAAACTATTTCTTTCAATATGTTAATATTTTTAAAAGATCAAGGTGGGGGCAGCTGGGTAGCTCAGTGGATTGAGAGTCAGGCCTAGAGACGGGACGTTCTAGGTTCAAATTCGGCCTCAGACACTTCCCAGCTATGTGACCCTGGGCAAGTCACTTGACCCCCATTGCCCACCCTTACCATTCTTCCACCAAGGAGCCAATACACAGAAGTTAAGGGTTTAAAAAAAAAAGATCAAGGAGTTCCTCACTGTAAGTATTCCTTGTAGCAAGCTACATTATAACACTGCTCCCCCTGCCCATATTTTATACCCTTATCTTCTGTCTTAGAGTCAATACTAAGTGTTAGTTTCAAGGCTAAAGAATAATGAAAGCAAGCGATTTGTGTTATGTGACTTGTCCAGCAGGGAAATGTCTGAGGCCAGATTTGAACCCAGGACCTCCTGTCTTTAGTCCTGGTTTTCTATTCACAGAGCCACATAACTGCCATCCCTCTTCTCCTTGCCTCCTTGAATTTTTCCCCTGAAAGAAAGTAATGTTTCTTTAAGAATTTAGTTAGGCAATGGACTAAGATTTTAATGAAAGGCCTCTCTTTTTAAAAAGAAATCACAGTTACAACCAATCACTGTTACATTCCAGCATCCAGTAGAATCTGTCTTTGTAACAAGTACAATTAATTGTATACCTGATCAAGTCAGAACATGCATGACTATTGTACATCTGTCATTTCCCATTCCATCTCTGTGGAAGGCAAAAGACAAAACACATCATCATTTGAGATCACAAGTGGTTGGTGCATTGACCAGAGTTTAAGAGTTTGAATGTTCTTTTCCTTTAAGTTATATTAGTTATTATATGCATTTGTTACTAGTTTTGTTGATTTAGCTGTGCATCAGTTCATAGAAGGCTTCTCAATTTTTTCTAATTCCTTTGTATTCATTATTTCTTATGGCCAGTTACATACATTTACATGTATACATTACAATCTGTTTAGCTATTCTCCATTGATATTGTTAACTTTCCTCCCAGTTTTTTGCTTTCATAAAATTGCTGATATATGTGTGTATATGGAGATACATATGTACTTGTATACATATGTATACATAAATGAATATTAGTGTATATATATTATAAAATGATATATAATATTTCTTTCTGTCTGAATTTTTTAGGGGCATAGATCTAGTTCTAACGTGACCGGATAACATGGTATATTTAATTTAGTGAGTATTTTAGCAAATATGAAATAGCCCCTGTGATCAAGGGAAAAGGAAAGAAACTATCCTTTCTAAAATATTTATAGCAGTTCTCTTTGTGGTGGCAAAGAACTGGAAATGGAAGGGATGCCCATCAATTAGAGAACAGCTAAACAAGTTTTGGTATATTATTGTGACAGAATACTACTGTGCCATAAGAAATTACAAAGAGGTTAATTTTGGAAAAGCATAGAAAGACCTACATGGAAATTATGAAGAATGAAACAAACAGAATTGAGAGAATATTATATATAGGAAGAGAAATATTTTTTATAGATCAAAGTGTGCATCTACCTCCAGAGAAAGAAGTGATAAATACAAATAACTAAGACATCATGTATACATATGTATATATATACACCCACACATAACTTTTTTTTCAAGGGATGCCTTCTGTGGGGCAAAGGAATGAAGGAGTTAACTAAGTTTCTTAATATTTTAAGTGTTATAATCAAATTAATTTTCAAAATCTTACTACATTCTAATTGATCACTCCATTCCTGATTAGTTAAGAATTATCTTTAAAGTTATGGTTTTGCAAAATACCTCTTTCTATTGTCTTCCAATTATGTAAACTTTTATATTTAGGATATGTATCTACTTGTAGTTTATTCTAAAAATAGTATAAGATTTTACTCTAAATGCAATTTCTACTAAACTGCTTTTTCTTTTTCCCAGCAGATTTTGTCAAATAGGGAGTTGTTAACCCAGTGATGGTAGGCAGGCAGTACAGTGATTAGAATACTGAGTCAGGAAGAGCCAAGATCAGATCTTGCCTCACACACTTAATGTGTGACCTAGGAAATTCACTTACCCTCTGTTTACCCCAGTTTCCTCAGGTACAAAATGTGCATAATAATAGCACCTACCTCACAGGGTTGTGAGGATCAAATGGAATAATAATTGTAAAATGCTTAGCACTATGCCTGGCATATTGTATGTACTACCTAAATATTTATTTCCTCTCTAGTAGTTAGGGTTGTGGGATTTATTGATCATGATACTTCTACCTTTCAGACCTCATAACATCTTATTATATCTAAGTCTATTTTCTTTCCACCCTCCTTACCAGTCTGTGATGCAACCAAATTTGCCTTCTTTTTATTCCTCATGCATTTTTTTCCTTCCCTCCCACCAGACTGGTTTGAACTCCTGTTAACTCATAGCTTAGTTACGTCCATCAAGTCATAGCTTAAGCATCTCTTCTACTTGGTATTTATGCGTAATTATTCTTTTAATATTTATTCTATATATTTTATGCATGTATTTTGTGCTGATTTTATTGTGTTAGCATTAGTTATTTAAGAATCAAAAGCTACAACTACCTTCATTCAGAGAGACTATCCATATTCTGGTAATTTTAAATTCTAATCTGATAACCCATTTCTAGTGTTTATAAGTGGTCTCTCTTTTAGGGCTCAACACATGATAAAGACACTCATCTAATCACTTGACAGAGTATCCTTGCAAGTTTAAATGAAGAGAGTAGGTGGAAGATTTGATCATCAATAATCTGATTAACCAAAACATGAATATGGGACTGCTTGCCCAACACAAGAAATTGGAGTCCCAAATATAACAGATGCCTCCTGACACATGGTCTATGGCTTCAGCCATCACAATGTACTGCCTTTTAACCAATCATGTCCTCCAGGAGGAGTTCTGAGACTATCAATAGTTATCATAGCTCAAAGGTCCATGCTTTTCCTAATGTGAGGAATTCTCATTATTTCAAGGGCTTTTTAATCAGTAAACAGTAGAAGACAATTACAGCATAGATCCGTTTAATTAGTTTATTTGATGCCCAGAGCATGTAAATTTGCAGCCAGGTTGTTTCTGCTAGCTATAGAATCATAAATTAACAGCAATATTCTTGGCTGAGAAGATGACTTCACTGTGTGTGGTAATCTGATAGTAGAATTTTAATGTACTAGGAAGATGATTAGAATCTGTGAAGCACTTTCCTAAAACGAGTATTGAGTACCTGCCCTTTTTGTGGTCATCATCAGGGCTGCTCAATGTAACAACCATTTATTATCAAGGGCCTACTCTATGCCAGGTTACCATGACACAACTGAAAAATGTAAAGATACCAACTTTCATTGTGCTACTGTTGGTTTGATTTTTTTTAGAAAAAAATGTAGCACTTGATTTGGTAGAGCAAAACAATGCTTTAAAGTCTTTTCTTTGCACAATACATCTCTGATGCCGATGTCAAAACCATTCAAGATTCCTTGAAAGATCTAAGCAGAAAGAGAACCTCTTCAACACCCAACTTTCTGATCATTGATATGAAGTAAGATATAAAACAGGGAGACACACACCCAGAGTCTTTCTTACCTTCATAACAAACAGACACAGTTAGTGTGCAAGGCACTGTGTTGGATGCTATTCTAGAGGATATAAGTTTAAAATACAGGAGTAGCCTCTTCTTACATAGAGATTCTTCCAGAA
>NC_058133.1:344434717-344480073 GCF_016433145.1 Gracilinanus agilis
TTATATCTTGCTACTTTGATAACATTATTGATAGCTTAAATTAATTTTTAATGGAATCTCTATAATTTTCTGCAAATATCATCTGCAAAAGAGATAGTTTTATGACTTCTTTGCCCATTCTGCTTACTTCAATTTCCTTTTTCTCCTTATTGCTATTGTTAGCATTTCTAATACAATATTAAATAATATTGATGATAATGAACATTCTTGTTTCAGCCTTGCTTATCCCCATTACAAATAATATTTGCTGATAATTTTAAGTAGGTGTTTCTTATCATTTTAAGAAAAAAATCAATGTATACCTATGCTTCCTGTTTTTTTTTAGTTTAGTTTTTTTTTTAGGAATGATATTGCATCTTGGCAAAGGCTTTTTCTATATCTATTGATATAATCATATGATTCTTATTACTTTTGTTATTGATATAATCATATTGAAAGTTTTCCATATATTAAACCATTCCTGCATTACTAGCATAAATCCTGTTTGGTCACAATATGAAATCTTTGTGATATGTGACATGTATTGTTAGTCAGTATTTCATTTAGAGTTTTTGCATTCATATTCATGAATGAAATTGGTTGATACTTTTCTTTCTCTGTTTTTGCTCCTTCTGGTTTAGGTGTCAGTACCATATTTCTTCATAAAAGGAGTTTGGTTGGAAACCTTCTTTACCTATCATTTAAAATAATTTATTTCATATTGGAATTAGTTTATCTTAAATGTTTGGTGAAATTTATTATGTTAGGGTTTATATTTATGTTTTTGTATGCCACAAATTTTGCTGCTCTTTCAATTTTATTGGATTATTTCATTTCATTTGAGATTATTCATATCAGATTTGCATTATTCTCTATTTCTTTTTATTTTTTATTTTATATTTTATTTATTTATGTATTTTAAATTGGCACTCATCAGTTTAATTGCTTTTCCTTACATTAGACTGATGTCTTTATTCTCATGTGCTTTTTTGCCTTTGCCACTTACTTAAAATGTTAATTCCTATTTTTTCTTTGTACACACATTTTTCTTCTTGTACACCATTCTTTTTTTAAATGTGGTCTAGATTCACACTAAATTTTTTTGCTACCATGTCACATTGTTGAATTTTGCATGTGAACTTTTGTCTAGCCATTCCCTTCCCATCCTTTTCTTAGGAAAATTAATTTTAAAAGTTTAAGGCAATATATTCTTCCCTGTAAAATTTTATTCTTTTACAAAGTCTTAAGCTGATACATTATCATTACATGGAACTCACCCTGAATTCTTAAAGGCTATACCAAAAGAATAGACATATGAACACTTCTAATATATTGAAAAGGCAAATGCAGTTTCAACAGTTAACTATTTCTGCTTTTCAAGGACAAGGCTTGCTAAAAATAGTCTTATCACCAGTAGTTTAACTACTTGCTGATAAATTATTTGGCTATGACTATATATGAAGCAAAGAAAAACGCAAAAGTACCTGAGGTTCTATATAGTACACTTCTACCATGATGGTGCCAAAGAGATATGAAAGTAAACAACAGTGGCACAATCAAAATCTAACATTTTTCCTTAAAAAGTATTCATTTATTTTATTCAGAAAATGAATTCCTTTACCAGGGACCAACAATTTAGCATATGTTGTTGTAGGAATCGAATCATATTAATGTTAACATTCTTGCTATACCTGAAACCAGATGCCAAAACAAAGTTGTGCCTAAATGGAAGAATGGTTCACAAATTGTCCTTGGAGAAGCAAATAAAATAGTTGTTAGAGACAGTTTTCTCATGCATGCAAGGGCTAGAAGAACATTATTTCATGTGAAATTCAGTCATCTCATATTTCAACGCTCAATCCAAACATTTGCATGAAGTTTGCTTTGGAAATAATTGTAGGTTATTTCTCAACATGTGTTTCAGAGGACATTAATTCATCTTGCATTTCAGTACTCAGTAAGTTAGATTTTAAAGCTGAGCTTGGGAGAGGATATATTTTTTAATTTTTTAAACCCTAATATCTTTTACATATATCCTTCTATATTAATTTTATTTGTTACAGGGCTAGGCAATGGGGGTTAAGTGACTTGCCCAGGGTCACACAGCTAGGAAGTGTCTGAGGCCAGATTTGAACCCAGGACATCCTGTCTCTAGGTGTGGCTCTCAATCCACTGAGCCATCCAGCTGCACCCCCAGGAGAGGATATTGAAAAGTATATTGGATAGTACCTTTTAAGAGTAAGAGTTGAAAGTAATAAAAGCTTAAAGACCATACAGAAGACTCATGTACATACATCAAGAATATTTTAGTAGAAATATTGGAAGTATTAACAGGTTTAAATACAAATATCATTAAAAATAAAATTATTTCATCTTATGACATATATATATACATATATACAATATTTGAAATGTATATATATATGTATACATAGATGTACACATACATGTATGTGTGCATCTTGGGCTGATGTTTTGATGATCATGAATTAAACCTAGAATGAATAGGAAGACAGTAGGAATAGGAAGACAGTAGGAATAGGAGGACAGATGATCATGAATTAAACCTAGAATGAATAGGAAGACAATAGGAATAGGAAGACCTTTGGGGAATTATAATGCTTAAAAAAGTCTTACAAAAAATGGGGAAAGATCTGTTTTTGCAAAAATATTGATAGCTGCGCTTTTTTGGGTGGCAAATAATTGGAAACTAAAAGGATATCCCTCAAGTGGAGAATGACTAAACAAAATATGGTACACGTTGGTGATGGAATACTATTTTGCTATAAGGATTGATGGATAGGAAGATTTCAGAAAGAGATGGAATGACCTACATCAGGGGTCAGCAACATTTGGCTCTCGAGCCATATCTGGCTCTTTTGAGGGCCAGATATGGCTTTTTCTGCAGGAGCCATAAAGTCAATTTTTTTCAGGCACTGCTACAGGAGCACGCACTGTGAGCACTGTACAGCTCTCATGAAATTACATTTCAAAAATGTGGTGTTTATGGCTCTCACGGCCAAAAAGGTTGCCAACCCCTGATCTCCATGAACTGATGCAGATTAATATAAGCAGAACCAGTAGAACATTATGCATAATAACTGAAATATAGTGGGATGATCAAATGTGATAGATTTTTCTACTAACAACAATACAATAATCCAGGACAATTATGAGTTACTTAGGAAAAAGAATGCTATCCACCTCTAGAAAAAGAACTGTTGGAGTAGAAATGCAGGTGAAAACATATGATTTATCAATTGGTTATTAGGGTATATGATTTGGGGTTTTGGTTTTATAAGATCATTCGTTTACAAAAATGAATAATATGGAAATGTATTTTGTGTGATAATAGATGCATAACTGATGTTGAATTGCTTGTCAACTCCGGGAGGGGAGGAGCAAGAAAGAAGAGAGACAACATGAATCATATAACTTTGGAAAACTTATGTGTAAATTTGTTATTAAAAAGAAAATTAAAAAAATAAAAACTCTTACCTCCTATCTTAGAATTGATACTAAGTATTGATTCTAAGGCAGGAGAGTAGTAAGGGCTAGACATTTGGGGGTAAGTGACTTACCCAGGGCCACACAACTAGGAAGTGTGTGAGGTCACATTTGAACCCAGGACCTCCTGTCTCCAGGTCTGGCTCTTTATCCTCTGAGCCACCTAGCGGCCCCTATATAGTCCTTTTAATGAGACCCCACCACCACCACCACCTGCCCACTCAACTTCTCTGAAACAAAGGACCATGTTCTCAACTTCGAGATTATTTGACGAACAATATGTGTCATCATAGTTCCTGAAGAAATTTGGCAGGTCACCTAAAGGCAAATGAGATGTTATGTTGAGTATGAATAGGGTGCAGCAAGTTACCAAATTACCAAGAATTATATAGGCAAAGTGACAGATAATATCATTAGAATCAAAAGGGAAGGATGCTTCTTGCATGCACCAACAATATCCGTGTAATGTCAAGAGATCTAGAAGAAATCAATCCTAGTTGAATGAGCTCTGATATTCTCTAGTTGAATGACCTCTGAATGTTTATGAAAAGATTGAGGTACTGTGAATCATCTGTAATCTTCACCTTCAGAAGGAGTACTCACATTGAAAAAAAAACCTGTTCCTTAGAAGTGACTAAGTAAATATCATCTGAATAGATTTGTGCTATCATTTTAGCCTATAAGAATCTTTTTGGATTCTGACTCTATAATATAATGGGTCAGCTCTCACCCCCTTTCTTGCCACATACCCATTTATTAATGGCTCTATATAACTTTTTCCTAGACCCTGTTAAAGATTTTGGTTAGCCTCTTTCTAGATTTCATTTATGCTACCAGACCGGCTCTTAGTTTTCCTTTAATCGACAAATTTAACTGTAATCCTAAAGTTTGCCATCTTGACGTAGAATGCTCATAAACTCTATTGGTTATAAACAATCATCTAGAAAATGAAATATATGTTGATGTTGTATAAATCCTTTGGTCATAGTGCAAAATCAAGTGTTCATGATGTCAGGATAGGCAGCATAGTATATTAGCCAATTTCAAAGTCAGGAAGACCTGGTGAATATAATAATTTTTTTTCAAGAATTATTGAGAATCTATATTAGATCACAGAATTTCTTCATTGGGAGTGCCTCACAGTTGTGAAATTGCAATCTTTATTCTCTCCCTCACCTCCTTCTTCTTCAATGTAGCAAACATCTAGATCTATTGGAGAAATAATTGTAGGCAATAACCCTAACTGTGTGCTCAGTGATATATCCAGCTGTTGAAAAAAAATTAATGTCTAACACAGTACACCTTACTTAACTTGTGTTAATGTTAGCTTATGTTAATGACAATGCCTCTCTTATCTACAATGCTAGTATGCTGGATCCTTTAAAATGAAGAGAAGAAAAGAAGGAAGTCTAAGTAAACTCCAAGCCTCACAGTTCTCTCAAGTATTTAGTAAAGTCCTTATACTTTTCAGAAAAGATCTAAGCAAAATTTTAGGTTGCATAGAGTTTTCTGAAAAAAAAATGCTTCCTCATGCTCACCTCAGTGACTCATTGGATAGAGAGCCAGGGCTAGAGACAGTAGGTCCTGGGCTCAAATCTGGCTTCACATACTTCCTAGCTGTTTGACCCTGACCAAGTCACATAACTACATTTGTCTGTTACAACTGTTCTGCCTTGGAAGTGACTCCTGGTATTGATTCTAAGACAGAGAGTAAGAATTTAAGAAAAACCCAAAAAACCCCTTTGTCCCAATAAGAATATATCATTATGTTTGCTAATGCACCGCTAAGAATTATAGATATTAAAAAGGAGACATGTTCATTCTCACATAGTTAACTAGTTTCAGTAGAATTTCCATTCACCCAAGTTCACCTCTAAATCAAATGTTCATAGCTCTCAGAATCTGGCCCCATCCTATCTTTTCAGTCTTTATATAACTTACCCCTATGTACTTTCTGTTCCCGTTAACAATGGCCTCCTTTAAAAGTTCTTCATCTTCTTGACCCAGGGATTCCATCAAGTCCCAGATAAAAATTTACTTTCTTTAAGAAATCTTTTCTGATCCCTCTTAATATTAGTGCCTTCTCTATGTTATCTCCAATTTATCCTATCTATATCTTGTGCATACACCATTTTTTACAGATCTTGTCTATTAGACTGAGAACTTCTTGAGAACATGGACTGTCTTTGACCTTTCTTTATATCCTCAGAACTTAGCACAATATGCGATAGATAGTTAATCTGTTCTTGCTAACTGAGTGACAAGTTTGAAATGTGGTCTCCCTAAAGTCCTCCAGCCCTTAAAGGCATTGAGTAATCAAGAGAGAGCATGAATCATTTTGAGAACTGTCCTCATAAACACTAGAGGCAAAGAGTCCTCTGTAATTAGCTAGATCTAGAAATTTTGTTGTTCAGTTATTATCAGTCATATCTGATTTTTCATGACCCCATTTGAGGTTTTCTTGGCAAAGATACTGGGGTGGTTTGCCATTTCTTTCTCCAGCTCATTTAACAGATAAGGAAACTGAGGCAAGCAGGGCAAGTAACTTGCCCATGGTCACACAGCTAGTACTTGAAGGCAGACTTGAATTAGGGAAAATGAATCTTCCTGACTCCAGGCCAGGTACTCTATCCACTGCACCACCTCACTGCCCAGATCTACAAATAGAAACTGTAATTGTAGGGAGTAGCTTGTGTCTGTATTGTTGGAAAGTGAAAAAGAAATGGGGGAAATATTAATTTTTTTGATAGTTGAACATTTATAATCCTGTAATATAAAGAAGTAGATGTTGGACTGAATATTTCATCTGGCTGCTTGGTATTGCCTATGCCTATACTTATGTCAATCCTATTCTTTCCAGGGGGATAGAAGCTAATTTGTCCATACCATCTTCCTTGACACTGTGTCTTAAAGTCCTTTAATTCCACACCCTACAAAGTTCCTTTTTTTATTAACCCTTACCTTTCATCTTAATATCAATATGTATTGGTTCTAAAGCAAAAAAGCTAAGCAATTGGGGCTAAAAGACTTGCCCAGGTTCACATGGGTAGGAAATGTCTGAGATCACATTTGAACCAAGGATCACCCATCTCCAAGCCTGACTTTCTATTTGCTGAACCACCTAACTGGCCCCTCTACAAGAGTTCTTAGCCATTTTGTGGCATTGACCCCATAGACAGTCTGATGATGTGAAGAGGCTTCTTTTCAAAGTAATGGTTCACAAAACATATAGAATTTGTTGAGCCCAAAATATCCAATCTGTAACACATCACTGAGACTGCTCTGAGCATGATCAATCAATTTATTAAGGATTCCAGTGTCCCTAATTAATCATGTCTGTGGAGATTAAAATTAATATTCAATAACTATTATATTTTATAAAGTTGTATTAATAATAAACTAATAAAAAGAACTAACTAAAAGGGTCCTAACTAGTCTGCTCCCAGGAACAAAAGAGAAAGAATGAGGTAGAGCCTCAGAACTTATACAAACTTGACCACACAAACGTAAGCAAAAGGAAAAGCGTTATAAAGGAATTTTGGGCAATGCAGTCTTAAGAGGTTCAAGATTTTCCAACTATACAAGTCCAAGACTGTTCTCATAGCCAAGGACCACTTTGCTTGAGGGAAATTTTCTCTCATACTCATTGAGAGAGAACCAAAAGTAGAATGGCAATATAATTCCATGATTGGTAAATTCCAAGACGAGGAATATCATATGATTGACTGAAGGGCATATTTATCAACTATAACTATTTTGTCAATAAGCTTTTAAGTCTTTTAACTCATAAATTCTAGGTCATTGACCACAGGTCTTCTCAGCAGAAGCTTTCCACCTGCCTGTCACCCCAGCGGAGACTTAGCCAATATCTCAGGGCCTTCCAAAGTTCATAAGACTGATGTTTGACTAATAACATCTTTGGATCCAAGGAAATTGTGGGCAAAAAGAAAGGCCTCAAGGTTGTGGTGACAACATCAGCCTTCTGCAAGGCCATCCAGGCATCTCAGTAGGGATGTGTGAACAACTTTCTGAGATTTAAGAGGACTGTTATGGGGGCCCTTAGGATGCTGTGGTTTAAAAGGAAAAGTCACTTAGAAAGTGGGCAGCAGTGATATGTAAGGATAACAAGCATCATTGTTCTAATAACAAGCTCCAAGGTTAATGTAATGTAATTATTACAGCAGTTATATGGTTTTGTCTTATGGTCTACAATGATATCATTAATACATAATAGTGCTAATATATAGGAGATTATTGAATCCCAACCTAACAACTCTTACCCTAATAGCATACTTCCCTATCCTGACTCTAATGGATCTAACATAATCACTGATCTCCTGGAAATCACTATGAATTGAGTGAATACTGATTAAATAGAATAGGGGTGGGGCAGGTAAATGACTCAGTGGAAAGAGAACCAAGACCTAGAGAAGGGAGGTACTGGGTTCAAGTGGCCTTCGGTGCTTCCTGAATGACCCAGGACAGATCACTTAATCCCAGTTGCCTAGCCCTCTTCTGTCTTGAAACCTATACTTAGTGTTGATTCTAATACAGAAGGTAAGGGTTTAAAAAATAAATTGAGTAAGGGTATCAAAATTAATTTCAAAGATTTAATGGGAAATCAATAATATTGAAATGCAGTTATAAAAATAATTTTTAGAAAGTTCACAGATTCCAAGTTAAGAACCCTTGCTCTGACCTCTTAGGTGCTTCCATGTGTCCTACCAATGATCCCCAGAATCTTGCTATCTGACTTGCTCTATCCTTATGACTTCTAGGCCTCTACCAACACTGTAGCTAAATGTTTTATGTGTTATTTCCCACAAATTTGAATATTAGACTATGAGTTCCTTGAGAACAAGAACTGTCTAAATTTTTCTTTCTGCATTCCCAGAATTCAGCTTAGTGCTTGGCATATAGTAAGTGCTTAATTGCTTTTTCCCTAATTCATTCAAATTCAGTGCTCATCCATTATTCATTCCTCTATTTTATGAATGGTGCCCAAGGTTAATATTCATAGTTGACATATGTAGTTCTTTAAAGTTTACACAGGGCTTTATGTTGTCTCATATGATTCTTAAAATAAACTTTTCTGTGAGATGCTGTAGGTATTTGTGGTCATTCCTTTTTAATAGATGAGGAAATTAATGATTAAAGAAATTATATACATTTCCCATGATCACACTGTAAGGACTATTACCTCATGTACATTTCTCCCTCCAGGACCATTGCTTTTTTCCATCATAGGATGCTTCCTCTCTGTCAGATGCTTTCCTCAGAGGGTGAATAATAACAACAAAAACCATACCAATCTCTGCTTTCTGCTTATTCAGAAGAAAATAATTCAATAGTATTCATGCTCTTTGAAAGAAATAGAATGGACTTTTAGAATTTGAAATATTTCTCTTAGTAGTTTTTTTAGGTTACATATTCCATCTTAAGTTTCACCTTCTACCTTGAGTAAATCAACAAGGTAATGGGATTTCAATTTTATCTCACAGTTTTAGTAAAACCGAAGAATTCTGGTTACCAGTTTCCAAGGTCTTCTGTGATAATCATGTCAACCTTTACTTGCAAAGGATCCTCAGTAAGTATAAAAAACTCCCTTTAAACACATAAAATGACACATATATAAGAAAGATATTGGGAAATCTTCTGATTTTTTGGGAAGGAGTTTTAGGTGAGGGAGTGGAAAAGACATTTAAAAATTCAACAAATGATGGAACAAGAGAATTTAGATGATATATAGTGGAGAGAGGGCCAATCTAGAATTTAGGAATACCAGTATTCAAATCTCATCTTCAATATACACTAGCTATGTGACAAGGATGAGGGAATAGAGGAATGACTGGACATCATAGTGGTCCAGGATATTCTATAAGATTATAAGGAATAGAACATTCTCTGAGATGGAGTTTTCACATTAAATATTGTCTATACTAGATAAAATTATAGGTCAAGCAAGAAGAACAATGTTTCTCTCACCCTTCCCAAACCTCAACTCTCAAACCAAACTTAATTGGAGTCAATGGTATATACAACTCTCTGAAGGCATTTATAGCAAAAAACTACTTTAAAAGAATTTGTTGGATACATGGTAATGCTTTTCATGTGCTAGGCATTGTACTAAGAGGTTCCTAGGTTACAATGAAAAGCAAAAACAGCCCATGTCCACATAGAATTTTGATATTTATAAGGATGATGATATACAAATAACTAGGTACACATGACATATATTCAAAATAAATGTAAGGGAGAAGGAAAGTGATTAGAAGCTGAGGGGTGGAGTATTTCCCCTTTAGGGATAATAGGGAACAAGAGTGTATTTCCTCTTAAGGAAGAAAGAGGGGCAAACAATTTCCTTTTTTTATTTATAGGTTGAATAAGAACATAGGGTGCTGTTACAAAGAATGTGAGACTGAGATGATGCTATTAGGATGCTTACTTATGGCTTTTCACTATTCTGGCTGACCTGTTAAGGTTTTTCCCTAGTTTAATTTCTTTTTGCATAGACAGCGACTGTCTGACTTTCCAGGCACCTTCAGATATAAACATAACTGTAGTAGAATAGGCAGTCACAACTTCCTCAGTAAGGAAGCTGTCATAGTGAGAAGGGATTGTTATATTCTTTGTATTCACATCTACAACATAGTACCTGACACAAAATTAAATGCTAAATAAATGTTTATTGATGTCTATAAGGCAATCAGTGTAAAAATAGTCAACTAAGAGAAAAGTTCTAAATTTCCAATCCATTCTTCCCTTCTCATGGTCCCAGAGCCATCCATTAAAACAAAAAAATAAACAAATATATCCTCAAAAGAGAGAAATAATAAATCAACAAAACTAACCAAGACATCAGTCAAGTCAAATGTTATATGTGACATTCTACTCTCACTAACTTCTGTGTAGAATTCTCATTCTTGCTTCTTTCCAGGCCAATCTTTGCCATTTTAATTTCATGTAATTTAGTTTTGATTATTTAGTAGAACATGTTCTTTCCACCTACATTGTTGTGTCATTCTTTCATATGGTTGCTAATAGTTTGAAATTCTGAAAAGTTTAAAAACTATTAACAACCATATGCAAGAGTATATATCTTTGATATCAGAACTTTATCAAAGACATGAATAGAAAGAATTTCTTGTTTTCTGTTTTCTTTCCTAATATGGGGGCAAAAGAAATTACATTCATTCAACTCCCATTTAATTGACTAAAATCTAAGTTATCTGTTTTTGTAATTATTATCTGAGTTTAAAATAATTTTTCATCACTTAGTGGTTTAATAATACATAGAGCTATAAGTATCTATGAAAACTGTGTGATTTTTCTTGTAAATTATTCTTGTATGATCTTCAATATTTAGATCACATCTATTTTTTGATTTATTATGTTATATGGTATAAGTTGTTGGTCTAACGTATATTTCTACCAAACTGTTTTAAAGCTTTTCCAACATTTTTTATTTAAATAGAGAATTCTTCCCCAAGTAATTTATGGTCACAGAATTATCAAATACTGGGTTGTTGATTTCATCATTTCTAATTCTTCCTCATTTAGCCTCTCCCATTTGCTTATTTTTCTATTTTTAAATTAGTGCTACCTTATTTTTATAATTACTGCTTTATGGTTTAACTTGTGATCTGCTATTCCCCCTTCATTCCTAATTTTTCACATTATTTCTCTTCAGATTTTTGACCTTTGGTCCTTCCAAAGGAACCTTTTCATTATTTTATTTTGTTCTATAAAGTATCCTCTTGATAGTTTGATTGACACATCAGAAAAAAAACATTAATTAATTCTATAAGTATTATATTGGTGTAATCTGTCCATGGAAACTGGCTATCTTTCCAGTTATTTAAGTCGTTCTTGATTTTTTAATGATGATTTTTTTATAATTGTAGCTCTACAAGTCTTGGGTATGTAGATTAACTCTTATATTTTATGTATTTTGAGTGTTGTATTAAATGGAAATTCAAGACTTTTTCTTACCCCCAAACATACACAATATATATATACATACATACACACCAAACTTTTATTATTGAGGGTAGGATATTGCAAAAATTACTTCCTCATCCAAAAATGTTGGAAATTTCTTATTTAGATAGCAAAAACTATATTACCTCTTTTCCTCTATTAGATTTCTTTTATTAGTACTCTGAACTCTGATGGTGAATTTTCAGTTGATTTCAAATGGAAACAAAGTACCACACCAGTTCCAGCTATTCCCTGCCTCTCTCCCCAAAATAACAGAATCCTGCTATGAAAATAATCTCCATTGCTCTCATTCTGCTTCTTAACCCTAGCTGCTCTATAGATATCATCTATTAGAACAATTCATAAACTCCTTGAAGACATGGGCTGTTTTTCTTGTTTTTATTTTTATCCCTAGTACTTTACAGAGTGCCTCATACATAGTAAATACTTAATAAATAATTTTTTATTCATGCCTTCATTCTTCTAAAATAATCTTTTGGTTTCTTTTAAAATAATTTTCATTCATATATACTTGCTTGGATTTACATTTAATTGTACTTTTACTGTAAAACTTTCTTTCCAACTAACTTAGAGGCTATGGTTGCAATTATGAATTCAGTGCCAGATATTGTGTGTATGTATAAATATATTTGCATATATGCATATATAAACTCACATGTATATATACATATATCTCTGTACTGATGAATTTATAAAACATATAATCACATGTACTCAGTAGATGATTCAATAATTCTTTATTAAATACATATTATGCCTCAGGCATTATGCTATTTATTGGGGATAGAGAGAGGAAAATATGGTTTTTGCTTATAAGGAGCTAATATAACGAGACAATATGTGAGCAATTGTGTATATGCAAAACATATATGTGTATATATATTATCTCTATCTATCCATATGTGTATATATAAATATATATTATCTCTCTATCTATATGTATATATAAATATGAATATATATTATCTCTATATGTGTATATATATAAATATATATTTGTCTCTCTGTATGTATATATATATGTATTATATATATATACACATTTATATTTTCTCTATCTCTCTACCAGTAAAGAGAACAGTATATGTAAGAATGAAGTTAATCAGGGAAGGTGCTGTACAAGTGGGAAAGCCTTCCATGGAAAGTGGTATTTGGGCTGCCAGGTCTTTGATATGCAAGATGAGTCTTGAAGGAAGCCAGTAAGGAAAGATGAGTAGCAAGGACATTCTAATGGGTGGGAACAGCTATTTAAAAGGCATTGGAGACAGAGTACCATGTCTGAGGAAGAGCAAGGATATCATGTTGTATGTGGAGAAGAGTAAAGTATAAGGAGACCAGAAAGATAGGAGAGGCTCACATCGTAAAGGGCTTTGAAACAAAATAAGTTTTTACTTTTGTTTCTGGAGGTAATGGGGAGCTACTGAAGTTTATTGAATAGGGCAGTAACATGATCAGACACACATTTTAGGAAACTCACTTTGCTGGCTTATTGGTGGATGGGTTGAAGTGGGGAGAAACTTGAGGCAGGGGAATGAATCAGAAGGTTAGTACAATAATAGTCCACGCATGAAGTGATGAAGGTCTGAATTAGCATAGGACAAGATAGCAACTCATTTAGTGTATGGAATGACTAGGAGGGGAGAACAAAACATAATACTGATATTGGGAAGTTGACTGGATGGGAAGAATGGTGGGACCTTCAGAATTAACAGGAATGTTTGGAAGTAGATGAATTTGGGGGAAAAGAAAATCAATAATGTTTCTGATAGGTTGAATTTTAGCTGTCCAACAGGCACTTGGTAATGTGAACACATTTATACTATGTGGTACTTAATGTGACTGTTTATTTGAAAATTGACAAATGAGTATCCTTAATAGAATCACTTCTCACATTATTATCCTAACATAGATGCTATGTTCATATCGGGGTATGGAAAGAGAGCATCTGTGTCGCTCTTTGATTCTTTGACTACATTGTTGTTACATTTATTCATTCCCCTTCACCTTGACTCTTGAAAATCTCTAGTTTGTCTTATTTTCCCCATCATACCCCATTTACACACTTAAATGCATGTATAAGAATAATAGTGAGAAGTATTTTTTCTAGTATATTTATTTATGTCTCTTTTCTAATGTAATAGTTATATCTAGTTTATTTATATCTGTTTTATGTGTGTGTTTACATGAACATGTATGTACATGAGTTTACATAGTATGCTTCCCCCCCTTTACATGTGCAATAAGTTTCTCTTCATTCCGAATGCTTCCCAAAGGTCACAGCTGGAAAAGACATTCAGACATAATTTTAGAAAAGCCATCCAAGATTGGGTTAAAAGAAATAAATATTCTTCTTTGATGGTTAGAACAATTGCTCATGTCAGAAAATCCCAGGTTGGGAGAAATAGCAGCTGGAGTGATTTGACATCTGAATTAGAAAGGATAGATAGCTCCTATTTTGTGGGTGGGCCTTTTATACTTTAAAAGTTATAATGTTTTCATTTAAAGAATACATTGTATTTCTGAGCATGTGTGGTATATGGTAATTTAAAATTACTGAAGTTCTTCGTATTTTTAAGGGTACTTCAGCCTGCAAGAGGGAATCTTGCCTGCGAATACCAAGCAAATTGTCCTTCAAAGCCAGCATGGCTGATCATATCTGAATTAAAATGCTTATATGAAAGACAGATGCAATCTTAGAGTCCTCTCTTGTTCATTTGTCTAGAACCCCAATCATTTTGCAATTGAAGTGCTCTCTGAGCTTCAAATTTTTATGAGTGAAACAGGATTAAGACATTTTTTAGCTTTATATTTTTATGCTATTTAAAACAAAGAAAACAACCTGCACCATGAATGAATGCTTTTGATATTTAAGCAGATAACTCAAATTAGAGTCTTTAAGCATGAGTCAGAAATAGATCCACATGTTCCATTAACATTTTGTAAATGTGGAATAAAAGTCGTCCTTGATCTTTGTGTAGTAACGTGGGGAGAATGAGAGTCAAACTGAAGATTTTTGAGGTGGTCAAGGTAAACTGGAGAAACTGAATATAAGTGACAATAATGTGACAAAAGAGCTATTTAATGTTGAACAAGAGAGGCCAGAATACTAGGAAAGCTATGTTAGCTCATTTCCAAGCTGGTACATTTTCCCCATCTCTTTTTAACCATGGGTCTATTCAAGAAAACAATGTGTGTTCATTTATATCAAATTGACCTTCCTATGTATCCTGGGGATATCATAGTTTTCCTTTAGGAGTATCAATGTTCTTTAGAAAATGTAAGATTAATGTTTGTTTAATGGAAAGATTGAGCATAAATACTGACATTCATTCAACTAAATCATCAAATGCAACCCCCCAATATGGACGCAAAGAGCATCTCATTTACACAATTAAAATAATTTCTGTGCTATTCAAAGATGTATTTTGATCATGTATCAATGGACTACTTATAAAAAATTAATGTTACATAGCCTTCTCTGATGACTTAAAATAGGATTCCTATGTTGGACAAAAAAAAGTAATGGGTGGAGTATGAAGGGAAAATAATGGGTCTTCTTTTGATAGTGCTTCAGTTTGAAATTTTTGGGAAATATTTTTTTTTTCTTTCTTGGTTTCAGAAGAACTATTTTATTAGAAGGTTTATCTATTAATTATCCAGAGCAGTGAATTTGGCAGTCTCAAACAGACTGACTGAAGGGATAATACAGATTTTTTGTAAGGCCATATAAGATAATAGTTGAGTTATTACTGAAAACAGTAAAAACTATTCTGAAGTAAAAGGCAACTTGGGAAAAACACCTTTAATGAAAGTTTAGCTAAAATTTTAATTTGGAGTCTTTCCCTACTTTTTTTCCTGCTAAGAAAAGACAAACACACACAAAACAACAACCTTTGTAATTTCTGGATCTGTTGCAAATGAGATTTTCTTCTAAAATCTATATATAATGAAGTAGAAAAATGAAATATTAGAACTAGTAGGTATCTAATGTATTATAGTGTTTACAGTGACAGATAGGGATTTAGGAATGCTCTAGTTCAAATCATGCCTTAGATATTTATTAGCTGTGGGTCATGAGTAAGTAGCTTGATCACTTTGATCGTTTGTTTCTTCATTCATAAAAATGGGATAATAATACCAATGGTATATTCCTCACAGGATTATTGTAATCTCTCACTGAGATAATGCCTTGCATTTTAAAAAGCTAAATAAATATCAGATGAGGAAACGAAGTTATTTTGCTAATTATAGAAACAGAATTAGAAGCCAAATAATCTCACTATAAATCAAACCAAGGTCTCCTGACTTCCAGTCTAGTGGACTTCCATTATGAGATTAATTTCCATGCAGCTTTGCACATGACTTTAATTGACTTGTAGTTAAACTGTAATTTTCCTCCATGTTCCTATTTAATTTAAGCTTGTCAAATATATTTGCTTCTGGTATATTTGAAGATTATTATTTTTAAGAATGGTTATTTTCAGGGTATGCTACATGGTTGGTTACGTATAGAGGCAGTGAAGAATAGAGTGCTATGTTTCAGCTCAAGAAGAATTGAGCCTTTCCTACTATTTGACTGTGTGTCCCTGGCTATGCCATTTATCCTTTCTGTGTCTCATACAACTTTTTCACACTTACTAAATAATAAATGGAAGATTCCCATCCTGAATTCACTGAACCTTCTTGTACTTCTGTTCTGTAAATGAGGGAACAATAGGACCCTTTGAGCATCCATCCACCTTGAGAGATCCCAGAAAGATAACTTAGGTACTATGTGTGCCTCAGGAGCTTTATCCTGCACAAAGGAAGCATATGAAGCATAGGAAGAAAATAAGGAGTGAACCATTCACACATTGGGAAGTTTCGCACCTTTCACATGTGCTGCTACGTGAAATATGTAGGAATATAAGGTGACAACATAAAGTTTCAAATACTTTAACTTTCTAGAAAATCCTGTGTAAGAAGAATTAATCTACTGTCATACTAATACAACTTCACTGTATTAGTGATACAAAACCTTAGAATTTCTTAAAGAATTTCCTCTAACCACTGAATAATTTTTTCATAAATTAGATTATTTGTTACACATTTTCCACCTTCTCTTCTTAATTCATTGTGGGTGTGATGAAAGTAGGTATGGGGCTAAGGATACTGATATTAAAAAAGGAATAGAGTGCCATTCAAATAAAATTTTAATGTCCAGAAGAAAGTTAAGAAGAAAATATAGATAAGTGGAATGGTTTGAAATTAATCATATGGAATGTATTATATACTTCTATAAAAAAAACAAGTGATATGTGTATGTTGGGAGCTAAGATGGAAGAATAAGGGATGTTTAGCTAATTGAAATCCTCCAAACACACACACACACACACACACACACACACACACACACACATGCACACACAGAACCAGAAAATAAAGTACCTTAAAATAAAGGAAAGGAAATGGGGCATGTGTCACTGGGGTGAAAAGAGAAAGTAACTAGTGAGAGTACTGCATTAGTAGGGAGTTTTCAGGGCACACACTAATCCAGAGTGCTTCCATGTGGTAGCTTGAGGTAATAAGACAGCCTATAGAGCAAGAGTTCTATCTGCTGCCAAGTGACCTTAGACAGCAGAATGGCATATGAGGAACAACTCAAGACCAGTCCTACAGAGGCTAGAAGTAAAGAAATTTCAGAGCTGTGAGTAGCCATATGATCAATAGGAGGCAATAAAACTGGCTGTGAGTGGGAGAGAGGCACTGACTTGACTTGACTTGAGGCAACAAGATGGGAGAGTGGAGAAGAAGCCCAGTATAGACAATAACAGGGAAACTGAAAGCAGGAAAAGTACAATATATCTGTGGAAAACCTGCTGTAAGCCTTCCTAGAAGAAGTTAACTGGTTCATCCTCTGGAAGTACAAACTGAAGGATCAAAAGGCAGCTGGGCCTTCAAGCACCAGAGAAGGCTATATTGCAACTTAGGAACAGTGGTCCTTTTACCTCAAGAGCAGAACAGAACTTCAATAGATTAAGAAGTTAATGAGGTGAAGAGGAAGGGATTATAATTAGAAAAACAAGCAAAAGACAAAGACCTAACTTTTGAAAGTTACATTTGTTATTAAAAACATCAAAATATACATTCAAAAGAGGACAAAAATGGCAAAAAGGAAACACATGAACCCTCAAAGGAAAGTGAGAAATGTCAGGGTCTAAAAGACATTTTGCACAAACTTGAAAGAAAATTTAAAAATAAAATAATAAAAAAATGACGGAAAAATTCAATGACTTTGAAACTAGACTGAATTGCAAAGACATGGAAACCTAAAAATACCCTGAAGAAAACAATCAGAATGGGTAAAGTTGAAATGGAGACCAAAATACTACTGAAGAAAATAGCTCCTCAAAGAGGATAATGGTCCAAAAGAAAAAGGAAACAAAGGCTCAAGGTAAAAATAACTTCTTAAAATAGGGGTCAAATAGAAGCTAATGATGCCATAAGGCATCAGGAAACAATAAGACAAAATCAAGAGAATGAAAAAATCCATTCAAGAGAAGAATATCTGAAATACTTCCCTGTAAAAACAACTGACATAGAAAATTAATTCAGGAAAGATAACCTAAGAATCATCAAAATACCTGAAAAATATGATAAAAAAAACCCCAGATGCCATATTACAAGAAATCATCAGAGAAAACTGTCCTGACATTCCCAAACAATAGCAGAAAATAGAAATTGAAATAATCTACCAATCACCTCCTGAAAGGGTCACTAATGTAAGATATCCCAGGTCTATTACAGCAAAATTTAAAAACTCCCAGACCAAGGAAAAAGTATTGCAAGCAGGCAGAAGGAAACAATTTCAATACTATGGCACCACAGGATTACTTGAAACATGGCAGCTTCAACATTAAAGGACCAGAAGGCATGGAATATGATATTCCAAAAGTTAGTGGACTACAATCAAGAATCACAAACCCAGTGAATTTGAGCATAACTCTCCAGAGGGAAAAAGTGATATTTAATAAAATAGAGGACTTTCAGGTATTTCTGGCAGAAAGCAGTTCATATTACACAAAGAGTCTTAGCTTTAGAATCAATCCTCCTTTTGAGTTCTAGTTTTAAAAACAATTATCTTGGTTAATTCGTCTTCTGCAAATAATGATATTGAAAATCACATAATGTACAAAGTACACTAGAGTAGGTATTAGGAAGTCTGAATCCTAGTTCCAGCTAAGTCTCTAGTTTTAAAATTTGAACAGTTAATTTCACCTCTCTAAAACTATTTCCTTTTCTTGAAAATGAAGGAGGTTAAATAGATAATAACTAAGATCCTTTCTATTTCTAATAATCCAAAGTTGTGTCAAATTAGAGATTTTTTCCTTTGGATTATAGCGAAGAGAGAACTAACGGTCTAGACATGTGAGATCTCATAAGACACATGAAACTGCAATTTAGAGAGTTGCCTGGAATAATTGAGATCAATTAGCAAATAGTGTCATATAACCAGGATGTGTAGGAACATGACTTAAAAACCCAGCTTATCCCTGATTTTAATATATTTTCTGTCCATTATGCCATACTGTCCCTCCAGTGATGCATGGTCTCCCTAAAAGTGAATTGAATGCCACATTGCTTCTGCTTTAAATTTTTTCCCCAGGTTACATCTTGACATAGTTTTTAATAATCATTTTCTGACACTTTGTGATCCATTTTCTCTTGCTCCCTCCATGGTTTCCCTTCTTCCCCAAGATGGCGTGTAATATGATAAAAGTTATGCATATATTATGATCCAGTACATATTTGCATGTTTGTCATGTTGTGAAAGAAGACACATATTGCTTATACAAGAGAAAAATACATGGAGGAAATAAAATGAAGAATTATGTGTTTCACTCTGTATTCAGGCTCTGTCAATTCCCTCTATGACAAGGGATGGCTTTTTTTTTTCATGAGTCTCTTGGAGTTCACCTGGATCCTTGCATTGCTGATAACAGTTAATTCATTCACAGTTAATCATCATACATTCTTGCTGTTAATATGTACAACATTCTCCTGGTTCTGTTCACTTCACTTTTCATTACTTCAGATAATTCTTCCCAGGTTTTATTTATGTGGTTGTGTATCTGCTTACAATTGTGCAAGTTGATAGTTAAAATGTAACTCTGAAAATACTGGTATAATGTCCCTTAGCATAGCCCAGCTCTCCGAGGAATGTCACATGGATGAAACCAAGAGGGAGTGGGTTTAAGGGGGAGTTATGTCAACGATGAATGTGAAAATCCAAACTCCACATGGTTTTGTGACTGTCATATTGGCTTGCTCTTGCATTGAGAAAACTCATCAATGCAATTCATTGATTGATGAATAGTCCATAATATAGCTACAGGGTAAAAAGTCATTTGAAGAGTTGGAGTGTGTTACATTATACATACTGTAGATGCTTGTACTGAAATAGCTTATCATTAAATGTTGAGTAGAGTGATTCAGACTGGTTAAGCACTGGAATCTGGGGAGGGGAGGGTAAAAGGAGAGGACCAAAGCTTCTATAATGCCTTCACAGATTTTCCTTCAGAATTCTATTGGATTAGGCCACTCATCTGGAATTGATAAAATATAATGCATGACAAAGAAAATCAAACATCACAAAAATCATTCCATTTTGAAGTATAGTAATGTGTTTGCAGACCAATGGCTTAATTAAAAGTGAATGGCTTGTGCAAAGAAGTACAGTAAGTGGGTTCAGAGTACGACAGACCGTATTCTATTATCTCCTGTACTTTTAAGTGTGACAAAAAATAAATCTAACCAGAGTTAAGAATAATGTTTAATTTGGCTCAGTCTTTTTGTAATTAGGAGAGGAAGAAATAGAATAGCAGAGAGAGAACACACACACGCATGCCTTACAAGTAGAAACTTGATATATGCAGATGGTTGAACTTACAGGATTTATAAATGATAGAGCTGAATGGTTGTGCAGCACCTCAAACAGCACAGTTTTTTGAATACTGTTTAGAACTATTTGGTAGTACCTTCCTATAAATGGGCTCCTCCCTAAGTTAATTTACTGACAAATTTTGTTACTGCCAGGCCTGTCTCTGGTTTTTACTTTGGAGCAGATCAACCTTTTAATTATTTAAATTGTCCACTTCTGTAAAGTAGCACAGAATTTATCAGAATCAGAAAATTGTATCTGTTTTCTAGTTGTAAAAACTGACCCAAGAAGGAAAAAACAACTTACTCCCCCCAAACAACCACAACAACAATAACTCCAGGATAGAAGGTGACTTTTTAGTGCATTGTGCTCCTGTTAGTTAAACTGTATCAAATGAGAAAAATAGATGTGAATGCCCTTTGAAAGAAGTTGTGTTATACAGATACATGGTATTATTTTTAAAGTGTCATTGATTTTTCCTTTAAACCAATGGTGAGCAACCTCATTTCTACTGAGGGTCACTGACCTAGAGAAAATATCATGGGTCATACACAAATAAAAAGAAACCTAATTTAAGATTTTTTTCCTTTAGAAAAATATAAAATACCTAGCTTACTTTGAAAATGAGCAGGAAGAAAATGAGATTTTAGACAATAAACAAAAGATGTTAAAAATCTACCTGCAATCTATTTTATTTATATATATCTAGCAAAGGGACAGTGTTAGAAGAAGGGAAAGGGAAGGAGAAAAGGAGAGAAAGGGAGATTAAGAAATAAGAAAAGACAAGATTCAGAAAGATAGTAGGTAGAAGGATAGAGAGAGAGAGAGAAAAGTTCTTAGAGATTCAGAGAAAGACAAAGGTAGACCAGCTTCCAAAATATGTACTGATAGAAGGGAAGTCTCTCTCTCCCTGTCCACCATACCCACCAATCCAAACCTCCTAAGGTTCTGAATTTATCACTGCCCTTTAAAAGTTAGTTATTAGATTCATCATATAATAGGATGTTAATGATAAAAGGGAACTTGGTGATTTTGAAGCTCATGCAGTGTCCTCAGTTCCCAACTTCAGAACTTGCCTAAAATCACAGAGCTAGTTAATAGCAGAACTGAGAGTAGAACTCAGGTGTTTTGTATCCTAGTCTAGATATATTCTTCAATCTTAAAACATTTAACATATCTACTCAAGATAAGATAATCACAGGAAAAATGATTGTCTGGGCTTCAGGCATGGTAGACATTTCAAAATCACTGGAAGGTAAGATAATTTCAGGCTTAGGGCAAAGGTTTCTTCCTCCTACTTTAGATTTCTCAGCTATATCTCTAACATAAAAATAACTATATTCACTTTTTTAGAGCTAGTCTATGATTTATATTTGATAAGATCTTGAATGACATTAAAACTCATTAAAATTTAAAATATTTGAAATTATAATTTTAGTATCACATTTAGGGCCCCAATTGCCCCACCCCAAGAAACAAATCTTAATTTTGATAATGAAAATTTACAGGAAAATAGGAGATTTAATATATTATATTTAAAGAACCAATGAACTGATGTAGGTCCTAGTTTTAGGTGACATTTATTAGCAGACTCACTTTATTGAGTTTCTTGTCCCCAAAACAGCTTAATGGCATAGTGAATAGTATACTAAATTTGGACTCAAACAAGATCTGAATTCAAATCCTTATTCGAGGACTTACTAGTTGTATAATCTTGGGTGAGTCACTTATGTTGTTCTCAGCCTCAATTTCCTCATCTGTAATATAAAAGATACAGGGGAATTTGTGACAATAAGATCCCTTTCAGGTTTAAATCTATGATTCTTTAATCTTAAATCCTGAATTCAAATCCTGAGATAGTTATTTGTTGCGTGAATACTTAAACTTTGTTTTATCATCTGTAAAATGAGGATAATTATCCCATCTACTTATAAAAATTGTTGTAAGGATCAAATAAAATAACATTTAAAACACTCCTCTTTATCCTACTCCTCTTCCTCCTTTTTTCTCCTCCTTTTCCTCCATCTCCTTCCTTTTCCATTCTCCTCCTTCTCCTCCTCTTTCTTCTTCTAAGAAAATACTACTTATGAGCCAGACAAAATGAGACAATGCTTGAGACAATATAAATAACAAAAGTATTTTGGAACAATATGGTACACAATAGAAGTGCCTGGGAATAGTAAAAGTAGTACAAATCATTAGACATAGTGACTGGACCTGTGATGTCACTGATAGAGGGAACTCCCAGGTGAAGAAATTCCCTTTATCAGTACAGATAAGCACTTTCTCTACACCTTATATTTTTAAAAATCTGCCAAGAGCTTTGAGATGGTTAAATGAACTGTCTCCAGTCAACTAGCTGGTATGATGTGTCAGAGGAGGGACTCCAACCCAGGTCTTCCTGGCTTCAAGGTTTATCCTCTAGTATTAAAACATCTTGCCCCCACAATATACATTATTATATATTTGAAGTGAATACAGAGTTTCAGGTTTAAGTAGGGCAAAACATAATTTATTGGATTATTTTTTGGCAAACTTTATAGATGGCATGCAGAGTGCTCCCTGTGGGCATGCATGTCACCCTTCTTGCCTCACCCCCTCCCCTCCCAAAGAATTAATTACTATAAAGGCAGAGGGTCTCAGGGGGGGAACCACTCTCCACCAAACCTGGTGATTTTTTTTTATATGACCCAGTTCTCTACCCAGTAGCCCAATGGGAGCATGCAGGGGATAAGATGGGTGGCTCACAGGTGGCAGAACCAGAGGGGATTGGAGCACTTGGACCACTCCCCTCCTCCTCTCTACACTTGCTGAGGATGTTCTTCACCCACCCTTCCACCCAGCAGCCCAATGGGAGTGCTTTCTCCATCCCCTTTGTGGGATAAGTGGGAAGGCAGTGCACACCCAACACTTGGTGGGGGGTCGAGGGTACTTTGTCTGGGAGGTGGGATGGTGGTGGGGCCCACCACTCCATATTTAAAGGTTTTCCAACTAATAGAACAAGAATTAATGTTGCACAGGGTCATACTCAGAGTCAGAGTTCAGCATAAGTCCCTCTTTTGACACATTCTACCATTATAATTATCAAATCACTTAATCTCTGAATGCCTTGGGTATCTGTCTGGGATGCACTACAAAACAGTTGCAAATCTGTGGAGGAAACTTCCAATATTGAAACCAATCATAGATCTAGACCAGTGATTCCCAAAGTGGGCGCTACTGCCCCCTGTTGGGTGCTGCAGCGATGTATTACATTCTATTCTGAGTTCAATAAATAGTTTCATAATTTCCAGGGGGCACTAAGTAATATTTTTTCTGGAAAGGGGGCGGTAGGCCAAAAAAGTTTGGGAACCACTGATCTAGACCAAAAACAAGTAGATAACAGAATCATTGGGAAGAGTAAGATTAAACATGGGAAAGGAGTCATTGAAATATTCATAGCTAGAACTGCATTCCAATCATTAGTCTTTTGCTTTCTTCATTTTCTTGAAAATAGTAATAATTTCTTCATCTTCTCAGAAGTAATTATTGTTAAGAATGAACAGTTTTATTATTTCATTATTAAATACTTTGTATTATTCAGCCAAATATTTATTATATGGCTTAAACCCTAACATCTTTCCTTCACACTTTGATGAGGGGGACTTACATTTGTGAAATTATCTGTGACTCACAGGGTATTTTACATATATTATTTCATTAAATTTGCATACTTCTGATTAAATAGTCACCCAGTTAATAAGTATCAGAGGCAAAATTTGAACTAAGCCCACAAGAACCACTAAGTGAACTATGGGGTGAACTAAGAACCACCCTACAATACTTCTGTTTCCATTGGAATGTAGATAACTTAATGTTCCTTCAAAAGGCCCTTTGAGAAGATTTTGATCTCTTTAGTTCTGTTTTCTCATCTTTAAAATTGAGAGAGTTGGACTAAATGTCCTCTAAGGTTCCGTACAACTCTAAGTCTCTGATCTTTTCCTCCTTACCTCTTTACAACAAGTTAGGATAGAACAATTTGACATCAGTCAAAAAAAAAATAAAAGCTAGCACAAGGAGCCCATGCTATCTCAATATAAACTCTACCCCCATGAGACTACCAGTAGAATGAACATCACATAAATTTCTGGGCAGTTCAATATTGGAAAGATGTCAGAAATTGGAGTCAGTTCAGAAAAGAGCAACAAAACTGATTAAGGGACTGTGGAAGCTGATTTATGAGGAAAGATTAAAAGAAATATATACTGCGTATTCTAGATCTGTGTAACATAACATTCTGAAATTGCTAAGTGTCAGAAATTGGTATAAGGAATGCTAAGGAAGTTTGGGCTGTGTGCTAGCTGTGGGAAATATCATGCAAGCAAATAAAAGTATCCTCCATTTAAATTCTCATTTCCAACTGGAGGCAGTCACCATAAATACTGGGTGGTAGGTAACAATTGTTAACATTTTCCTTGTGTGTTTTTCAGTTCTTGAGTCTCAGGTTTTGGAAAGTGAACAGACCTTTATGTTTGCAGCTGGTGGGTATGCTTAGCAATTCACTCTTCCAGAGAACAGGCCAATCATACTCATAGAACAGAGTCTACAGGAGCCCTTGCTCCCTGTAAAGATTGGCTAGGTGAAATATTAAATAAAGAGCTGTACACTCAGAATGAGATGTAACATTTGGTGAAGCTCCTTTACTTTATATAGGAAGAAACTGAGGTATACAAAAATAATAACTTGGCTAAGGTTAAATGACTAAGAAGAGCTACAGCTAGAGCCCAGTTGTTTTGATGGCCAGTACACTACGTATGTCTTGTTACTACTAACAACTCTCTGAAAGCAAACACATTTTTCATAGCAACCACATCAAATCTATGGGAATACAGTAAGAATTCCTGATCATTGTGGGGATATACTTGTCTGAATAATTCTTCTCAGGATTTAGCTTAAAATTAACTTTTATTTAGCAGATAAATCATAAGGAGAAATTTGAGATGTAAAAAAAGAAGCTTAAATGACTTGTTCAAGGTCAAAAAATTAGAGGAAGGATTTGAATCCAGGTTGTTTTGGCTTCAAATTCAGAACTCAGCTAGAACTTAGCTACTATACCTGACTGTTGTCTCTGTAATGTACCAAAATATATGACCTCTGAAATTCTAAGTGAGTGAAGTCATTTTCCTGTCTTTCAATGAATGCATCAAAAAGCATTTATCATGTGATGACTTTGTTCTAAGTACTTGGCTGTGTTGGGGTGCAAAGAAAAAGTAAAATCAGTTCTTGACTTCAAGGAGCTTACATTCTAATAAAGAAATGATATCTCTATATACACATATATACATACGTGTATATCTATTTTTATGAGCAAAATATATAGAATATATGCAAGATTCATAGACTATAATGAGAAATTTAGAGCTGGAAGGAACCTTACACACCATTAAGTCTAACATTTTAACAAATGAGGAGCCATGCTTAGAGAAGTTAATTGATTTCCCCTTGATCACATAGCTAGTAAATGTCCAAGACATTTTTTGAAGTTAGATCCTTCTGATTCACAACTCTGTATTCTATCGACTATATCACCTACATAGAAGATAATCTTTGAAGGGAAGGTACTAGATGTAGGGGAGGAGTAAGATAAAAGGCCTCCTATGAAAGGTGGTATTTGAACTGAGTATTAAAGGAATTTAGGGATTTTAAGATGAGTTAGAAGAGAGTGAATATCCTAGGCATAAGGAATGGACAGTGCAAAGATACTTTCATTATGGGATATTGCAGTGTGTGGAAAGAATGGTAAATGGGCCAGAGTTTCTGAACTATATAGAATGCATGGAAAGGATTGCTATGTAAGAAGGCTGAAAAGGAGAAAGGAATCAATTTATGAAGAGTTTTAAATGGCAGTGAAATGGGCTTAAATTTGATTCTAGGGGTAATTGGGAACGAGCAGGATTTTTTGAGTAACTTAGTGATATGGTCAGACCTATTTTTTAAGCAAATTACTTTGTGGTCTGTGTGGAGGATGGACCAGACTAGGGAAAGAGAAGGTAGGGAGGCTAACTAGGAGGCTTTTGAAATAGTTTAAGGGAAAGACTAAGAGGGACTGAACTAGGCTGCTTGTTGTATGAGTAGGAAAAAAAGAGTCATATGTGAGATCTATTTTGTAGGTAGAAAAATAGGTTTGCACATTTGGGTAAGTGGGAAGATGGTGGTGCCCTCAATAGTAAAAGGAAAGTTCAGAATAAGGGTGAGGTTGACAGGAAAGATAATGAGTCCTATTTTGGACATACTAAATTTAGATGTCAATAGGCAGTTTGAAATGTCTATTCGATTGTTGGTGATATGGCCATGGAGTTCAGAGGAAAGATTTGGACTCCATAAATAGATCAGAGAATCATTATCATAGAGATGATAATTGAATCAATAATTGTTGCTGATAAGATCATTGAGTGAGAGAGTATAGAGAAGTAGTGTCAACTCAAAAATGGCTCCCTGCTAGCTGCTTGGGGAACCACAAATATACGTTTTATTATATTTTTATTTGTTTTGTTAAACATTCCCCAATGACATTTTAATCTACCCTCCTGTACTGGCTGCAAATTGGCACCTCCAAATTAGAGGGGAAAAGAGAAAAAGGACTAGGGCAGAAACAATGACCCATAAATAATGAGCATGACATTGTTGGGGACTCGGCAAAAGAGACTGAAGAGGAATCAAATAAGTAAGAGAAGAACCAGGAGAGAACAATGTCATGAAAGGAGAGAATATTCAGAAGGAGGTGATCAATAGCATCAAATGCTGCACAGAGGTCAAGAAAAGGGTATGGATTGAAAAAATACCACTGATTACAATTAGAGAGGATTTATAAGAGAGTGAAAAGGGAAAAAGTGGAAGCTACTACTCTAGGTGGATTTTTTCAAGAGATTGAGTTGGGGAGAGGACAGAAAGAGAATAACTGGTAGAAACAGTAAGATTTAATAGACTTTTTAAGTAGGGGCATGCTTGTAGACAATCAATGGGAAGAAACTGAAAATTAGAGAGAGAAGGCGTATCTATAGCAGTCTAGTGTAGATATGGGAGTGGGACAGGATCTAGATTGTTGCAGAGGCATATAGATGGACCATCTCTTTAAGTGAAGAAGGAAGAAATAGTATTGAATGATATTAGAGCATATATAATATGAGAAAGAGGGAAAAAGATGAAGCTTTGGATGAATGGCTTCTACATTTTTTAGATAAATTGTATGGTGAGGTCCTCAGCTGAAAGAATGGAAGGAGGAGATGCTGTGGGAAGCTTGAGTAGAGAAAGGAAGATTGATAATAGCATTTATGGTGAATACGAAAAAAATAGTGAAGAACAGAAGGATTGTCTTGTTAAAGTGAGGCCCTATTGAGATTTGATAGCATCAATTTGTAGTGGACCCAGTCATCATGATTTCATGATTTTCTATAGCTTCATTAAGCAGCACCTGAGAGGGAGTGATGCCAGACAAGTGATAACCCAGAGCAAGGGGCAAGGGCCTTGAGGATGGAAGGTAATATAAAGTCGAATTGGTTCATCAATTGATGAGATGAGGAGGGAAGCAGAGTGTAGCAAGATCACAGGTAATAGTTATAAAGTACTGAAGGGTGAGAAGATTAGAGCTTATGATGGAGATGAAAAACAGGTTTGGAGTCATAAGGCATAACGAAGAAATGGTACAAGGTTGTGATCATGTGCAGGAGTTTCAGAGTTCATGAACATGGAAACTGAACATTAATAAGTGAAAGATGGTGAAGTGTGAGGCTGGAGTCAGGAAGTCTCATCTTCCTAATTTCCAATTTGGCCCCAGATACTTAGTAGCTTTACAACCCGGGGCAAGTCACTTACCCCCATTTGCCTCAGTTTCATGAAGCTGGAGAAGGAAATGGCAAACCATGCCTGTATCTTTGCTAAGAAAACTCCAAATAGTGTCATGAAGAGTCAGATATGAATGAAAAATGATCGAACAACAACACCATAATGATGTTGAGTTTAAGAATATCACTATCCCTGTGTGTAGACCAGTTGGAATGAAGGAATAGAGCATGGCAGCTGAGTAGATTAAGGAATTTGGAAATTAGGCTCTTTGAGAGCAGAAAGTGATCAATGGACCAACTATATACAACCTGCATACTATGAAGCCAGAATTTGGGGAGACAAGGGAGATTGGTATGCAGAGACTAAATTTGTTGAAGAATGATAGGAAATGTGCTGAGACCAACAGGATGTAGATTTGGTCATATGTTTAGAGGGAACTTCAAAGAAGGAAAGTGCTGAATGATGTCAATAAAGATAATCTGAGAGTTGCAATTGGCAGCAAGGAATATTATAGTTTCCTATGCTCTTGCTCATAACTAGTTAATGTCAAAATGAGGACTAGGATACAAGGCTCCCCAGTCTTATGCCAATATTAACCATTCACTATATGTGCATTTATCATATGGCTGACTTTCACCAGTATCAATTGGACCTGAAAACCCAAAACGTATTTTTCCAAAGGGACTTGTGTGCAAAGTTCTATCTCCTACTAATCTAAAAACAGTAAGGCAACAACATTTTATTATACAAAGATTATTTTTTATTTTCATGCACTCTTGAATATGGAATACTCTTCCATATCTATCATTGTTTTATGAGGACACTCATACATAACCAAAGGTTCAATATTCTACAATGATTAAATATTTTTCTCTGAAGTGATAAAGTATGAAGATGCAATGGTTTATGAAGCCCCATCTCCAGAAAAAAAGAGTAAAGGCTGCTTTGGCAAAGGAGATTAGGAAGGAAACTAATTCCTGTGGCTTACCCCATTGATATGGGAAAACGTAAACATAATTTACTTCAGATATGACTCTATGAACTACATCTTGTCAGGACAAAGAGTTTCAAGGTCATTACAGCCAAATATGTATATATAATTCTCACTATGGACTATATAATAGGTAAAACACTTCAACCTACATTAAATAGATACTGAGCATGTGTTCCATGCAAAAATGAAGAAAATACTATTTCTTACTCTTGTGGTTATAAGAAATGACAAGAAAGACGATTTCAGAAAAATCTGGAAACACCTATATGAAGTGATGCAGAATGAAATGAGCAGAACCAGGAAAACAGTTTGTACTTTAACAGCAATATTACATGATGAACAATTGTGAATGAATTTATTAATTATTAATTAAATATTAATTTACTATTAATCTTAGAAGTACAAAGAGCTATGGCAATCTCTAAGGAGGGGGCAGTTGGATTGAGAGTCAGGCCTAGAGACAGGAGGTCCTAGGTTCAAATCCGGCCTTAGACACTTCCCAGCTGTGTGACCCTGGGCAAGTCACTTGACCTCCATTGCCCACCCTTACCACTCTTCCACCTAGAAGCCAATACCCAGAAGTTAAGGGTTTAAAAAAAATCTCTAAGGACTCAAGATGAAAAATGCTACCTGCCTCCTGAGAAAGAACTGATGGAGTCTGAATGTAGACTGAGACATACTATATGTTAACTTTCTTATTTTTTTGTTTGAGTTTTCTTCTACAAAATGATTAATATGGAAAATGTCTTATATTATTGCAAATATAAAATCGATATCAGATTGCTTGCTGCCATGGGGAGGAGGGACTGAGGGTGGGGGAAAATTTGACTCAAACTTTAAAGCAAAATAAGTTTAAAAACCATTTTTTTCATGTAAATGAGGAAAAAATACATAAAAGAAAATCCCATTACTGCTTTCAAGTTAAGTCAAATACACACGGACTTCTTAATATATCTGATTCTATGACAGGAAGTGTAAGGGGGTGGGAAATTCCTCACAGTTTGATGGGGGAAGACTATGTGTTAACTTAACAGATACAGGATCAATTGAAGATAATTTCAAAAAGAAAACATTTAAGTTTGAGTATACTGAAAGACTTTTTGTAGAAGGTAAGACTTTAGCTGAGAATTAAAGGAAATCAGGGAAATTAGGGGATAGAGAGAAGAAAGACAGCTCCTGTGAAAATGCCTGGAGTCAGGCGATGGAATAGAATGTACAAGGAACAGCAAGAAGGTCAATGTCAAAGAGCTTGAAAGATAGTAATTGAGAATAATAAAAGTGCACAAATAATTATAATACAACTGACTACAATAAGTGAAATGAGAAAGAGGCAGGGTGCATTGGGAATTCAGAGGATGGAGAGATCATTCTAGCTGAGAGGATTATTTTATTATACTATGTAATTATTTACCAAAGGTTCTCTCCACTAGCTCTATGAGACTGACGGTTCACCAAAGACATCATAAAAGTCTGATGCTTTGTACAATTTTCTTGCATCTGTTGGATGGCATTAAGGAAAATTTGATGGATCAGGTTATGTTTGAGTGGGACAGTGAAGAATAGGTGGGATATCACAGCCACACATCTACCAAACTGGTATTCCTAAAGCATGGATAAGAATATGTCATTGCCCTCCTCATTGTGGTTCAGTAGCTCCCTATTATCTTTGGCATAAAATAAAATCTCTTTTTGATATCTTAAGTTTTTTTGCCATTTGATACCAAGCTGCCTTTGCAGCTTGTGATTTCATATTAGTACCTTTAGTTAGTCTCTTTTTGAGCTAAACAGGCCTATTGCCTGAATTACATATTTTGTGGTTGTTTTTGTTCAGTCATTTCAGACTTGTCTGAGTCTTCATGATCCCATTTGGGGTTTTCTTGGCAAAGATCCTGGAGTGGTTTGCCACTTTCTTCTCTAGTTCATTTTACAGGTGATGAAACAGGGACAAATAAGGTTAAATGATTTACCTAGGGTCATACAGATAGTAAGTAAGTGCCTCATGCCTGATTTGAACTCAAGTCTTTCTGACTTTAGATTTGGTGCTCTACTCACTTGTGTATCTAGGTGTCTCTATTGAATATATGCTATGATAAGTAGCTTTTCCTTTCTTTTTTAACAGGTTACTTCTTGGGTTCCTAATTTTCATTCCGGACTCAGCTCTAGTAATATCTATTTTACAATGCCTTAACTCATTTCCCCACTTTCCTAAATGTTAGTGTCCTCTTCCAATTACTTTAAATTTGCTGCATATATATTTTTTATTTAGGGTGGCGTAGAAGATTAAAAGTTGAAGTAGGGGAAAAGAAGCTATGAGTTCAAGCCCTGCTTGATATAATTTGGCCATGTAACTATGGGCAAGTCATTTAACCTCTCGCTGATGTAGGCAATTCTCTAAAACTAGTTGCAAAGTGGCAGGAATTTCCTAACTTGAAATACCCTATGCCCATGAAAACACAGTACCAGTCTCTATCACATATATTTTGTCTTTTATCTTATTTCTATTCAATAAAATGTAAAATCCTTGATGCCAGGTATTGTTCCATTTTTTATTTATGCACCTATCATCTAGCCCAGGGGTCAGCAACGTATGGCTCTCAAGCCATATCTGGCTCTTTTGAGGGGCCAGATATGACTCTTTCTGCAGGAGCCATAAAGTCAATTTTTTTCAGGCTCTGTTACAGGAGCGCACACTGTGAGCACTGTACGGCTCTCACGAAATTACATTTTAAAAAATGTGGCATTTATGGCTCTCACAGTCAAAAAGTTTGCCAACCCCTGATCTAGACCATAGTAAGAATTTAACAAACCCTTGCTTAATTGTACTGATTTGAATGGGAAAATGGTGTTCCAAGCATTTGGGATGGTAGAAGCAAAAGAATAGAGTTAAAAAAAGTGTAGAGCAAACAATACAGTTTAGTTTTAATTTCAAATTCAACATGTGAAAGAGAATCATGAATGTAATGATTGAAGAATAATTTGGGAAATGGAGGACCTTAAATGACAAGCTATTTGGACTATATTCAATAAGTAATTGAAGATCATTTCATCAAAGATTCCCATAATAAGAGATTTACATGAACACTATGGTAGTAGTATATTGGAAGAACTAGAAGGGAGACAGATGAGAGTCAAGGAAAACAGGCTCTCCAAATGGTCCAGGTGAAAGATAATAGAGATCTTACCTAGGATGGTGCAGCAGGAATGAAGATTTAGAGTTTCAGATTCTGTGAAGTTAAAAACCAATAGGCTCTCAGTTTTGTGATGAAGAGATTATTAGGGGCCTGTTTGAACATCATTTCTGTAGAGTTATGGGGTGAAAGCCATTAGAAGCAATTTGTTAACAAGATATAAGAAATCAATTGCACATAACTCAAGAACTTTGGCAGTGAAGGGAAAGGAGAAGATGAAAGCTTAAGTTTATAGGGATGAGAAAAGACTTTAGCAGATGGGAGACAAGCATATTTTTATGTAAGGGGGAAAGAAATAGTGGAAAGAGAAATTAAAGATATGGGAGGAAAATAATTGAAGGTGCACAGTACTGTAGGAGACCCAAAGCACAGGTAGGAGAGTTAATTTTGGTAAGGGTGAAGGAGAATTTTGCTAAAGGAATAGGAGGGAATTCTGCAGCTATGCTTTAATTAGAAATATATATATATACACATATGTATATATATATATATATTATCTGAATTTCAGTATTACTTTGAAGCCCAAACATAATAGGACAACATGATCTTCATAGATCAATTGACTAAGAAGAAGTGTGCAGACATACTGAATGCAAGGAGAACAATTAGAAGGCTACTGAAGTAGCAAAAGAAAAAAAGTGATGATGATTTGAAATAGGATGTTAGGATATATGGATGGAGAAAAAGAGACAGATGTGGCAAGTAGAATTGTGGAAATACAATTATCAAGATTTGGCAACTGGTTGAATACTGGATGGGGTGATGGTGGTGAGGGACAGTGAAGGCTTGAAGATTTTGCTGAAGTTTCAATTTGGGTTACTAGAAGAAGTGTCCTCAATAGAAATAGAGAAGTTAGGAAAGCGTTGTCTTTAAGGGAAAAATAATAAGGTCTATTTTAGATATAGTGAGCCTGAGATGTATAATGCGACATCCAAGTGGAGATTCCCATGGAGTTGGTGATGTGCACCTGTAGCTCAGGAGAGAAGTAAGAGCCGAATATGTAAATTACATAGTAATCATCATTGAGATAATAACTGAACTGATAGTATCTAATGAGATTCTTAAGAAGAGAGGGAGAAAGTGTATAGAGAGGAGGGCCTATCTTTGTGTAAATAAAATCAGTTAATCATCATTATCATCAGCAACAGCACTGTTAATATTGTACAATTATATATAGATTAATTAATATATATTAATATTTAAAAGAGGGATATTCAATTATATTAACATAATTAGAATGCTTATTACAAGTTTTTTTTTTACTTTAAGACTTGAAAAGTATTTAACTTTGGGAGATAGGTACCATTATTATCCCCATTCTATGGATGAGGAAATTGAAGCAAACCTGTTAAGTGACTTGTCCTAGATCACATAGTAGTGTCTAAGGCAGAATTTGAACTCAAGTCTTTTTTTAGCACATATCTCACCCAACAGACAAACGAAACTCAAGTAAGAAGAAAAACTGATGAGTGGGGAAGAATCTGTACATTGAGATAAATGGGGAATTTTCACATACATAAAAGAGCAAGAGCTATTTCCCAATAGATATGTGGCAAAATCTCATGAAAAAATAATTTCCAGAAGAACAGAAGCAAATAATCAATAAGCATATCAAATATTATTCTAAATTGCTAATAAGAGGAAAATATTAAATAAATTTACTTCATAATCAAACAAAACTATTTGAAATAAGGAAATAGTCAATGTTAGAAGTGTTTCAGGAACACAGACATGCTAATATATAGTAGATACAGCATTTATCACAATCATATAGTATATAATATAGAGATATGAATTGGTCTAACTGTTCTGGAAATCAATTTGTATTTTGCAACAAAATGTATTAAATCATTTATAGCCTTTGTCTCAGCAATCTCATTATGATTATATACCTCAAGGAGATCAATGATAAAAATTAAGGAGATATAGATAATAAACTATTCCTAGCTGCAATCTTTTTGGTAGAAAACAAAACAAAACAAAATCCTTGGAAAAATAGGGTTTCCATCAATTGAGGGAATGGTTAAATCAATATAATACAGTATATGAATTTAATGGAATATTATTTAGCCATAAGAAAATACAGATATGAGGATTTCAGAGAAGCAAGGGAATACTCATATGAATTGAGAGGAAGTAAAAAAAAATAAAACAAAAGAAAGAAAAGTCTATACACAAAGATTACTATGATGGATTGTAAACAATTACAGTACTATAGAAAAATCAAAACAATGATGAATTGTAATGAACAATTCCGACACTTATAAACTACCAAGGAAATCTACTTTCATCTTATTAGTAGAGAGGAGAGGACCTCAGATGTAGAATGCAGTATGCACTGTTAGATCTGGTGGCCATGTTAACATAATTTGCTTAAATGATTATTGTTACAATGAAGAGTTAAGTGTGAAATAACTTAAGGTGAAATGACTATGGCCTAAAAACAAAAGATAATAAAAATGAAAGAGGGGAAAAAACAAGACTAGTAAAAAGAAAAGAAAACTTGACCAGGAGTCAGAAAGCCTGAGTAAAGTTCTAGCTACTATATTAACTATGTATTTAACTGTGTTTATGTGTTCTTTAATCTCCCACAGTCTATCTCCTATTTGTAAGGCAGAGCAAGTAATAGTTTTGTATTTCTCTCATAGGGCTATTATGAAGACCCAAATGAAGTAGTTTTCATTAAGTGTTTAGTAGGTCATAATGCACTGTACACGTTTAAGTGATTTGAGGACATTTTAATGTAGCAGAGAGTTGGGTTTGCAGTTCTGAAACCTGGGTTCAAATGCTGACTCTAAAATTTCAAAATTATTGACAAGCCAATAGTCAATAGTCTAGTCAGAAGTTTTCTATTTGTAAAACAGGGATAAATTATCATTGTACTGTTAGCATCTCAGAGTTGTGAAAAAGTATTTCATAAAATTATCAGCTTTATGAACATTTATATAAATGCAAATTATTAGTAGCAACTAATTATTCCTCAGAAATTATTAGTATAAATATTAGAAATTAGATATAAGGAAAAATTCCTTGGATATATATACACAAATGGAGTATGAGAAAACTAAGCAAAGAAGACCAAAGAGTGATCAGGTAAGAGGGAGTAGTCAGCAGTATAAAATGCTGCAGAAAGGGAAGGAAGCCTAACAATTACGAATAGATCAAAGAATTGTGAGGTTAGGGGGTTATATTCTTGGATAAAGCAGTTTCAGTTGAATAGTAGGGTCAAAATCCTGACTGAGAAGGAAGTAGTAGGTAATCAAATGGAAGTAATAGATATAGAAAGCTATTTCTAAAAGTCTATCTAAAAAGAAGAAAATGTGATAATTTCAGGGAATATTAAGGTTCCAAATCTTTCCAAGCATGGGGATACATGGACTTTTTTTGTAGGTAAGCATTTTGTAGGAAGCAAAAATGAGCCACTGAATAAAGAGATATTAAGGATGGGGGAAAAAAAAGAGAATGATTATGGTACAAGCTTCCTAAGTAGACAAGAGGGTAAGGGAGCCATTAACAATATATGGCAAGAGGGGCAGCTGGGTAGCTCAGTGGATTGAGAGTCAGGCCTAGAGACAGGAGTTCCTAGGTTCAAATCCAGCCTCAGACACTTCCCAGCTGTGTGACCCTGGGCAAGTCACTTGACCCCCATTGCCCACCCTTACCACTCTTCCACCTAGGAACTAATACACAGAAGTTAAGGGTTTAAAATGTAAAACAAACAAACAAACAAAAAAATATATATGGCAAGAAAGTGCCTTGTTCTGAGTCAATAACACAGGAAGAGAGAATGGGAGTTGGTGAAGAGAGGTGTTGAAGTATATGAGAGTAGTTAAGGGCGGGGTGCTTCTACATTTGTCTTAAATATGTTTCTGAAGAATTATAGAATTTGAAGATGTCTATAGGCTAGATCACTTCTAAGGTCCCCTCCAGCTCTAAATCTTTGATGATGAGATTAAAAAATCCAAACCAAAACAAACAACAATAAATAACCTTAACTGCTTGCCATGTCCCCAGCCCATCCCTAAATATCCCTTTGTATGTGTTCAAACCACTGAAGAAAAAAGGTTGAGAAAGCTCTTTCATATATACTTCAGTGGGACTGAATTGGATCCCTTGGTTGTCACTCTAAGAAGCTTCTGAAACACAAGCAAATTAAACCCTATTGCTTTTGAGAGGTTCCTAGAGGAACTCCTTCAAATTCAAACCCAGCAATATTACCATATGCTATTAATCACTAGTGTTATGTACAACATTCAAATAGACTGGAATTTTCTGTTTCCAGACATTTCACATAAGTATAAAACGAATTTTATGTGTTGCATTTTACTTCGAGAAGAACACTTAATCCTGGTTCGCTATCTATCGGTATTTCAGATACATTTCTAAACAGAGAACTTCCTAAGGGATTCATAAATCATACATTACCTTTTAGCTATGCCATATTTTAAAGTAATGTTAACATACTAAAATAATAAAGGTTGGTTATTTGCTCATAATGCACTTATGTTTGTCTTGCCGGGCTGCGTGAGAATAAGCCACATGCTACTCATGTGGAAGCTAGCTATTAGCTATGCTGTCTCAGTTTACCAGTATCTCAAATATTTTGCCGAAACACCTCTGTAATGAACAACTACTTATAACATCAAAGCACAAGGAGACATTAACCCTTTT
The DNA here is from genome assembly GCF_016433145.1 of Gracilinanus agilis. Taxonomy (NCBI): domain Eukaryota; kingdom Metazoa; phylum Chordata; class Mammalia; order Didelphimorphia; family Didelphidae; genus Gracilinanus; species Gracilinanus agilis. Next base: position 344,471,799 of record NC_058133.1, read on the forward strand.
CCCCTATAGCCCTTGATCCTAAAAGCTTTTCTTTTTATCTTTATATAAGGAAAATATGTTTTTCATAAAAGCCTTGCTAGATTGTAGATATTTTTGTCCATCATGGATTAATATACTGTGAGTGCAATCTACCATTTTCTATATTTGTTCCAAGTGTTTTTCTTCTTTATGAATATTATAGCTTTTTTCATAGAAATATATATACACATATACACATACATACACACATTAACATATACACATACATACACACAAATGTGTGTATGTATGTGTATATATGTATATGTATATGTATAGGAGGTAGTGAAAAAACTATTTCTTTCAACTAACAGTAAGTGGGAAAATGCTGTCTAAATCCCAAGGCACTTTTTGTTTTGATAAGCCTGAAGGTCTGAGGAAGTGAAAGTCGTCCTTCATGTATCTTTTATTTTCTCCTAGGGTGTAAAGGGAGCTACATTTTTTGTGACTTTATGAAAACTAGAAAAAGACAATATTGGCAGCACTCTCTTCAAACATTAGCATTATTAACAAAACTGAATACTTAAAAGAGAGTTCGTAGGCACTGGAAATTGAAGTTCTTCCATAAATCTGGTTTCATTAGTAACAGCTTTTCTTAAATGAACAAATGGCAGTAACATTATCTATCAATCATAGAAGGAAATAAAACAAAGCTTGAAAAATCCGACTTTTCTAAAAGAAGGGTCTAATTTAAACAAAAATCCATGATTGTTTTGGAAAGTTTGTACTCCTCCTACTTGTTCTATTTTATTCTCTAACTGTGTAGATATTACCTATCATTTTCTTGGAGAAAATTCCAATGCCAGTTTTATCTCATTTTTTTTGGTATGTTGCTTAGTATACAGTTACAAAAAGAAGAGAGTTTATGAATAATTGTAAGACTTTTATTTCTTTTACATGATAGAGTTGATGGTATAAGATAAAAGGCAAATCAATTACACAAACATTTTCAGTTTGGAACGAAAAGTTCCAAGTGCCATGGCTGCACAGGTGAATTGCCTATGATTTTGTGAATTTGCCTCTTGACCAATTCAATTCTTTTTGTATTGTATTAAAAGCAAATACTCACTAGTCATAAGACAGATGTTGGCAGCACTGCTTCATCCTGTTAAACAAAACATAAAGAGTAAATCATATTTAAATAATTATGGCAACCTAACACTCTCCTATTTCAAGTGTCCATGTAATAGGAAGATATCTAAAGGAAGTCCCTGAAAACACTAAGAGTACATTGCTAGGGGATTTTAAGTAAAGCATAGGCAAAAAGAATAAAAATGAATGACATAACCTATATCATTGAAAGAAATGGGTACATTGATAAATTGAGGATATGTAAAATGAGCAGAGTAACAATATGCTATATTTACATGTATAAAGTTTTCACCATTTTTTTACATATATAGTTTTCATTTTATTCTCACAACAAACATATGGGGCAAGTAAGGCTAATAATATCAATCCCATTTTATGGTCAAGGAAACTGAGTTCTAGGTAGATTATGACATCATTTAACCATGACGTTATGCAACTAAGATTCTCAGGGTTTTTCTCATAGGTCCAGTGTTTCTTTTCTGATATCATTCTCAGAATAAATTAATAGTTTATATACAAGTTTAAGATACTGTATTGTATATTTCTTCCTTAGAATATCATAGCTATCCAGGTTCTTTTTTAATTTTAAAATGTGTTGGTTTTAAAAGATAGTATTTTAGATACAGCAATGTATTTGATGCAGATGTTTCAAAATTATGGCCCAAGAATTAAATTTAAGGTTTAAAAATGTGATATAAATAATTTGCTTGATATATTTTAACTTAAGATGCCCATTATTGAATTAGTAGAAAAGACCAAAGGAGTTGAAACTGCAAAATAGATATTGAGTTAATACACAGGTTTCTAAATTTTCAAATATGAGGAATCCTCTTAGACATCCAAAAATGTACATGATGATAAATTTATTATCATTAACATTATTATTATGTTATGTTTATTCATTTATTTAGAAAACATCTTGACCAAAGCTACTAGGAATACTATAAAAGTGTAAAATAAATTTTTATTTTATAAATGAATGAAGAAGATATTTGTTATATACTTATTGTATGTGAAACAGTGTGTTAAGCACTTGGAGATACAAATAGAAAAAGTGAGATAGTCCCTGATACCATAAACTCAAGCTTTAAAGGCATCTACATAGTACAGTGGATTGAGTGCCTGACCTAGAGTCAGGAAGGTTCATTTTCCCTGAGTTCAAATATCATCTCAGACACTTATAAGCTGTGTGACTGTGGGCAAGTTACTTAGCCCTGTAAGCCTCAGTTTCCTCAATTGTAAAATTATCTGGAGTATGAAATGGAAAACAATTCTACTCTCTTTACCAAGAAAGTCCCAAATGGGGTCATGAAGAGTCAGACATGACTGAAAATGACTGAATAGTAATACACATAAAAAAAAAAAGTTCAGCTGCGGCATGGATAAAAAGATTCAGAAGACCTAAAGTTTCAGTAAGTAATTAAGTGAATGGCAAGGTCTAGGAATTCTTCTATTTTGTTAGTGGACTAGATTACATTGCTAGGGCCTGGAATACCTGAGGAGGGAGTAACAAGGCAGATGGTAAAGGCTGATGGTCCTCTGTCTCATCAGAAGGAATTGAGCTGGGGCCTTCTATGACATCTGAGCTGTATGCATAGTCAAGCAACCTGAACAGGTTCTTGCATTTGGAGTTCTGGCTGTTGGAGCTGAGAGTAGAATCCTCATAATTTTTATCCCGATAGGAGGATACCGGTGGAACACTTGGGCTAAACAACTCTTTATCTCTTGTTTTTGCTCTAACTAAATAAATGTTCCATATTTCTTCTGTGGCTAGAATGTCAAGACTGATATAATTAAGTTACTATTAAAGTATTGCCATTTATTGGTCATCATATTAGGATTTATTCAAAATGCACACAGCTATGTTAAAGTTTATAAATGGTCTAAAAAGTATGATTGTTACCTTCTTTGGTATCATTTTCTACTACTTTGCCACCATCATCATAAGAATAGAAGGGGCAACGGAGGACTGAGAAGCATTTTGTATAATTCTTTGTGTCAATGCCTTGCCATACCTAAAGTGTTCATCACTTGGCAACCAACCTTTTGGTGAAGAGTCTCTGTATTTAGATAGGCACTTAATAGATAAGGAAACAGATTGAAAGGTACTGATAATAGATAGCATTAAATAGATCTTTAGATTTTACCATACTTTACAAGTGTTATTTCATTTGATCCTCACAATATAGGTGTAAGGTAGAGTCTATTATAATCCTACTATGATCTTCTATTTAGAAGAAAATAGGACTAAGAAACTCTCTTAGTATATTACACAGATGACAAGTACATGAAGTAGTTTTTGAACTCAAATCTTCCAGTCTTCAAGGCTATCCACTGCACCATCTTGCTTCTTCAAGAGCTTAAGTGATTTGCAGAAGGACACGTGGGCACTTTAACCTATTGCTATGAATATAATTGAAGGCTTTTCAAGATAGAAGAATTTAGTAGAGCTTGTATTCCTGTGACACAGAAGCCTGACTTCAGAAACTTGAAGTTTCTTCCATTCCATAATGAGTAATACTCAACAGGGAAGGATAGTTGCAGCAACAGTAATAAGTTATATTTGCAGTAATATTCTATAACTTTTAAAGCACTTTACACAAAATGACAGTGAGAGAGACAATCTACATATAATTCCCACTTTAAAATAGGAAAACTGAGGCATGGAGGGGTTACCTATCTTGCCTAATCATAAAACTTATGAGAACAAGACTCAGAAGACCTAGATTCAAGTCTAGATTCCAAGTCTAGTACTAATGCTCTCCACTAATATATATATATGTTTTCCTGCTTCTTTTTTTTTATTTTGTCAGGATACTTGGCCTTGACCTGCTCTGAGTCTTTGTACATCATTTAAAATGTCACTTGCGTCCTGGCTTAGTATGGGAATGTGCACTTCTCATACTGCATAGAATCTTTATAGTGCTTAGCTGAGTACTTTGTACAGATGGCCACTCAGCACTATTTAGGAGCACACTGTTCCCTTCCCATATATTAAGGCTACTATAAACATATCCCCAAGTTTGTCAGATTCAAGATAAACTTGACAAAACCATCTTGTAACCTGTAGAAAAACAAGATCCAAATGACAGATTTCATAGCTATGGATTAGGACTTCTAAAAAATGTATTGATATCTTTAGTTTTTACATCACAGTAATTTTCCAATCTATCTCTCTTCCTGTTCCCAGAGAGTCTGTTAATTATAACAAAGAATTAAAAAAATACTATAGTTCTTTTAAACTAACCAATACATAAATTAAGTCCAATCTTATATACATTATTCCACACCCATTATCCTTACCACTGCAAAGAAAGGGAGGAGGCATTTTCTCATTTTTTCTTGTGTTATTAGAGTTTCATGGCACAGATACCGACTTCTCATCTTAACATTAGAAGAAACATGTACATTGAGTGGAATGGTTTTTGAAAACCATAATTCTATTTTCTATATTATTTTAAGACTTATACAGCAGCTAGATGAAATAGGTGATGTTCCCATCACTATACCCATTTTACAGATGAGGAATTTGGAGCTCAGAATGGTTATAACTTCTCCATGGTCTTACTACTATTCGGTATTACAGTCAGGATTCAACCCTAGGTCTCCCCTGACTCTTAAGTCCAGAGTCTTTCTATTGCATCATGCTAATTATAGTCCTTTCTCCTGGGAAGGTATGGCCTACAGGGCCATTTTTAGTATTTCAGTAACAATCTGATCCTGATGCTGAGAGTTGTCTGGATGAGCTTTCTCTTTCCCCCAGAGTGTGCTGTGTTACTTTCATAATCACAGGTTGTCTGAGAATCAGTAGAGATTGATTTTTTGAAGGTAGTACTTTAACCACTTCCTTGAAATACATGTTCTAATGTGCTATTCCCTAGGCTTCTTCTGCCCAGTGAATACTAAATACAGATTATGTATGTTAGATAGCTTATATATCAAACCCAACAACAATAAAAACAAAAGGCATTCCCAGGTGCCCATTTTAATTATTCACTGAGACCTATTATGAGACCTCAAAGCTGGTTCAGTCATATTTTTCTTGGGCTGCACGCCCTTTTTTTAAAGGCATTGTAACACCTGTCTCCTCTAAAGGTTGAGTGAAAAAATAATTTTGAAAAAAAAGTAATTCGTTGGGTAATTTTAACAATTCAAAAGAGAGAGGATTTTATTGTTCGGGTTGCCATTTGTTGAGTGGTTTCCTATTGTCTTTCTTTTTAACACATGGTTTTTTATGTTTAGTGACAAGATTTTTTCTCTTGAAGAGCTTCCATTTTCTCAGTTTGTAGATATTGAAATATAAAGTCAGAGAATGTCTGTCCTAGGTCAACTGTTTCAGACTGTCTTTGCATTTTTGGTAATGAAAAAAGCTTTGTAGAGATGCATGATGAATTTGTGTATGAGGATGTCAATTTAAAAATTTTCCAGGCTTCAGGTATTTGCATTGTAGATTTTTGAAAACCAAAACAATACATTTGAAACATTCTTTTTTCTGACACTGCTTTTCATACACTGTTCCCTCAATGTATCATGCTTATAAGAATTCTTTGAATTTATACCTAGAAGGGAATTTAGAAATCACTTATTCCAAAATTCTTACTTTACACATATGGAAACTAAATCCAAGAAATATGAAGTGATCTGATGCAAAGATCATAGGTTTAGAGATGGAAGATACCTCCTTAGAGATCATTTATTTGAATTCTGTCATTTTACAGTTCAGGAAAATTTGGCCTTGATATGTGAGTGTGTGAGAGTGTGTTTGTGTATGTGTATGTGCACATGAGAGAACAGAGACAGAGACAGAGAGACAGAGAGAGATTGAGTCAGAGAGAGCAAAGAAAGAGAAACAGAGACAACGAGACAAAGACAAAGACAGAGAGAGAAGGGAAGGAAAAAGGAAGGAAGGAAGAAAGGAAGGGAGGAAGGGAGGAAGTATGGAAGGAGGAAGAAAGAAAGGAAAAAAGAAAGGAAGGAAGAAAGAAAGAAAGAAAGAAAGAGAGAAAGAAAGAAAAAGAGATAGAAATAAAGGTAGGAAGGAAGAAAAGAAGAAAGGAAAGAAAAAGAAGAAAGAAAAAAGAAAGAAGAAAGGAAGAAAGAAAGGAGAAAGGAAGGAAGAAAAAGAAAGAAGAAAAGAAGGCAAGCAGGCAGGAAGGAGGGAAGAAAGGAAGGAAGATGCTTAATATGTTCCAAACTCTATGCCTTATAAGCTCAGGGAATACAAATATAAAAGTAAAGGCAGAGCCTGTCTTCTAAGAGCTTATAATCTAATGCAATGAGAAATAGCTCACATAGGGTATTGTGGCCAAAAATGGACATTTTAGTTCAGAAAACTACTGAAATAGGGTAAGTACCAGAGTTAACACAGAAATTAGTTAGTAAAGTGAGAATTGAACCCAAATTGGTCCCTTATCAAGTGTTTTTTCTTTCATTTTCCAAGCTTCTTATGTCTGTTCTCACTAGAACCCCATTATATTGATTTGCAAATACTCTATATCAAATGATGACCCCCCCACCCGATCTAATGACATATTTTTACAAACCCACTAGAACATGTTTAGCAAAAAAAAGGATTGCCAGGCTTAGTCTTCATATCGACTTTATGAAATACTCTGCCAGGTAAAAGCAAACTGTGTTGGAATGGGTATAGTTGATGAGTGAGGGTGCATTTTTTCCCTCTAGACTTGTCTCTGTAGATCACCATTCTAGATACTATTCAAAAAAAATGAGAGGAGCTATCACTTTGGAGTTCATTCTAATTTATGCTGAAAATTTTCTAATGTGCAATGTCTTGCATCAGAGTGCAAGTCTGAGTAAATTATGTACTGTGTCTGTCTAGTCAGTTAAAGAGACTAAGGCCTCATGCAAAGGAGGAATATTTTTGTTTGGATCTCACTAATCTGCCAACTTATGGTTACTTACATTTACTCCTGTTTGCCACAGGTGATATGGGTGGAACATCAGACAGCTCATTAGAGAGACAAGCGGGCTGCATTCCCAAAGCCAGATGACAGAACCAGGCATGGCATGTATTGTAATTTCCAGGCTACAATACATCTTCAAGCTGTCTGCAGCAAAATGCTTACTAAGCATTGCATGGCGGCTGTCAGAAAGCTTCTGAGGGTGGTAATTAAATAGAGGCAGCTCAATGGTTCATTTTGTGGAACTAAGCCAAAATTATATGTGTTCTGGAAATGTGGCATCATGAACCTTTAGTTGGTGGATAGAGTACATTTTTCAGGTGCTGAAGGCTCTTTCACAGAAGGCAGACCTCCAATGGTTGGCATTAAAAAAAGAATTTCCTTCTCTTTTCTTGGTGACATGTTAATGCCTAGTTCACATGACTGAAAACCTAGCTATCAGCTATGCTACGCTCTTCCCAAACTGCTAGTGGTCTCGATCTCAAATGGATAGGTCAGGTATGATTTAAAAAGTCAGCATGAAAAATCTTTCAGAAAGTATACTGGCTAGCAAAATAGTATTTATTTGCCAGCTGATAGAATCTCTTTCAGGTCTTTTTCATTCTTTCCTTAATCATTTTATGCCTCCTAATTTAGAGGCGAATCATAGAGAGACATCAGCGAACTGCCAAGAACATGAACCCTCTCAGTTTGTGACTGAAGGTTTTTCCAAATTTGCTAATTTAGGGTCAGGAATTGGTCATGTGGTCATAGTATTTAGAATTGGTAGGGACCTTAAATCATTATTACTCTATAGCTCTTTAAGACTTGCAAAGCATTTTTTTAAAATATTGTTTCATTTGGTCCTCGTAAAACCCTGGGAAGTAGGTGTTATTATTATTCCCATTTTTAAAGATGAGGAAACTGAGGCAGAGGTGAAGTGACTTGCCCAGGATCACACAGCTAGGAAGTGTCTGAAGTTGGATTTGAACTCAGTTCTTCCTAACTCCAGGTTTAATTTCCTATCTACTGAACCTCCTAGGTACCTCTTAGAAATTATCTATTTTTCTAGACATGGAAGTTGTAGTCCACAGAGAAACTTGCCTAAAATAAATCAGATTAAAAATAAGCAGAACTGAGATGTGAGTTTGGATCATCTAGTCGAAAATCTTGTTTCTTTTCAGTTTTACTATGGAAACTTCGGGAGAGAGAGAGAGAGAGAGAGAGAGAGAGAGAGAGAGAGAGAGAGAGAGAGAGAGAGAGAG
>NC_058133.1:344481053-344499584 GCF_016433145.1 Gracilinanus agilis
GGGGGGGTTGTTGTTACTTATTTATAGGGAAGACAAATTATAGATGTATTTTAAAAATAATTTTTGAATTTAAGAAAAAAATTATTAAAATGTTAAAAACAAATTTGGAATCTTTACAGAGTAATATGCATGCTTCTTTATTAACATGTTAATTAGTAAGATGATACACAAAATATAAGTAAACTGAAGATAAATTTTATTTTTAAAAATATATCAGAGTAAAGGCAATATATTATCACTTAGCTAAAATAAGAACATTAAATTGTGGAGTGTTCTTTGACAAGACAAAATAAAATGTCATGTTGGACATTCAATTGATTTCCTATTTCTGTTTTGATTACAAGTGAAAATCCCTGTACACAGATATGTTGTTACAAATGGAATTATGGCTTCCATAGTTTCCACAGCTCACAGTACAAGAGGAGCAGAGGCAAAGAAACCAGAATTCTCTGAAGGCTTTTGAGCTTAAACTCCAATTGTAGTAATATTTTTGTCCAAAGATCAAGGTGTTCATCTCTGACTAGAGCCATACCTTTGATATAGTTTATGTCAGAAAGAAAAGAAATGAAAATCTATGTCTCATCTTGAATGTCATCAAGATAAGAATAACTTCTAAAAGAAGTCTGAAGTATTTCCAGGTGTTCATAGACATCTCTTCATTTCAAATATCTTGACAGAGAATTTTGTACCTCAGCTTCATCTTGGCAAAACACTTCCTTGAATGTTTGCTACTCTCTTCTTCCATATCAGTAGCTTTTCCAAGAAAGCTTGTGAATTTGTAATATCATCTACTCTGAAGATTTCAGAATCTTGGATTGAAAGATTTATTTTATTCATATTTTCTCTCATTAACAGAAACGTCTGCCTTTAGTTAATTAAACAGGAACTTTGACTTGTCTTTCTGAAAGTCAATGAAATTTATTTGTTTAGTATAGAAGTGATACATTTTTGTTCCCACTTCCTAACTAAATCTTAAAATTTGATTTTTTTAAAATATCTGCTTCTGATAAAGTTGTGGAGTTTTATGACTGTCGATAAAACCTTTTTTGGTATTGTTGGAAGAGTATTGTTTTCAGGGCATGTCTTTTGTAAAAAGCAGAGTGACAGTGACATGAGGAACTTCCTCTTTCACTAAAGTAGCAAAATCAGATATATCACTAAGCGTCTCACAAGCTCTGTCTGTGCAGAGTACAAATCTTTTCTTTCCAAGCAAGTATTATAACAAAAAACCCTTAACATTTCCAAATGAAATAAATTTACAAAAGAATTTGACAAAAATTGTAATTTTAGAAGGGACTCACAAAGTAAGAATTTTCCTTTGGTGGCTTTAGCATGCCTATTATAAATAAAAACATTTGTCTAAATTGAGATGTCTATAGCTTCATCTAGTTGTATATTGAAGGGGGGAATATCTGGGCTGCTTCAAAATATACATACATACCTACACATCTATGTATCTATATATGTATCTATACATACACACATCTACTTGACAATGAAACCTCTTTCATTTTTCCCATGTTTTAACTTAACAATCAACTTGATCATTTCTAATACTGTGGGACTTCTTTTGTTTAGAAATCCAGTAAGTAACTTTGTGGGAGACTTTGAAGAAAATGTTTTTGTGAAATAAAAAAAATCCAAATTTTAGAAGTGTTTCAACTCTTTCAAGTTGACATTTCTTTGCAAAAAAAATAATTTACAGTTTTATATTCTTTTTAGGTTGGACAGATTGCACAAAATTCAGATAGTCTTCATTATGCTTTCTTTCCTTTGACATTTCAACTTAAATTGAGTCTATAAAAATATAAAACAATTTGATTCATTGATATTTTAAATGATTTTAATAAATCTGCATGGAAATAATGCATTTAATGTTAAGTAAAGTATAATGCTGTTAAAGAAATTTCTATGACAAGTAAAATTAAGGCAGGTTTTACAATTAATCCAGTTTTAATACATTGCATGAATTTTAGCTCTCCTGCAGACATGTAGTACAGCAGGAGCTCAGAAATTGTGTTCTTCCTAGAATTCAGGAAGCTGCATGTGGAGTTAAATAGCTTTCTGTGACTTTCTAGAAAGAATGGGTCTCATTTCTAATGTTCAGTTTTCACTGAGGTTATTTTTAAAATTCGTCTTTTCATGGATACCATTTCTATAACATACCTTATGAACATGCCTTCCTTTCATAATATAGACCATGTACAAAAAGGAAGGATGAAGAGAAAAATGAATAAGAAGTCTACTCACAGAATTTGCATATGCTATGCACATATATACAGCACATCAATAAGTTACTTTAAATAATACACTTAAATAACTGACAGTTATCTCAACTGTCAGATTTGTGTATAACCTGTCTATCTCCCTAAAATGTTAGAAAAGGCCAGACTGGTCCAAATTACAGAGAGTTAAAAATTCTTAAGCAATGAAAAAAGTTTATCTCTTTCTTCAATGAATTCAATAATAGATGTTTGACTCATCAATGCAAGAAGATATAACTTCCCCATTTGGTATCTTATTCATCAGCTAGTAGGCTCAGTTGCCCAATAGTTGGTCAGCTATTCACATGAGTGTCCATAAATAGAAAAACTGCTATCTAATGGCACATTTAATAACTATACTGATTTTGAAGTAGTAATATACTTAGTAAATATTTTCAGATATCTGTAACTGAATGTGATATGAAAATTCTGTCATTTCTACTTCTGGCAGTCACAGGCACTAATGACTTCTTTGTAATTTATGGTCTTAGAGAGTTCACTGGGACTCCAAGAGGTTAACTCCCATTCTTGTCTATGGTCCTATAACTAGTATGTGTCTGAGGCAGGATTTGAACCCAGGTCTTGACTCCAAGGTACTCAACCTCGTTACCTCTCAGCCATTGGTCTTATATAATTCAACATCATCATCATCATCGCATCCTAGTAAAAGTTATTTGTAATTTATCCTTGTCCCTTTAAATATTTTGGAATTGGATATAGTGTTTGTTGTAATAGTGCTAAAATCTCGGTTTCAGGAAACTGAACAGAAAGGAATCTTTCACTCAGAAAGATTCCTAAATCAGTGTACTTATGATGATTCCCAAATTGGCATATGATTAAAAGTTAGTAAAGTGTTGAAACTTTTTAGTTGCATATTTCTTAATGAAAAGAACCAAATGGAGCAACTGGATTCTCCCATCTATCCTTTTGTTTTTATATGACTTTAGAAAGTATATTTTCCTTTATTTTGGTAGCCAAAGACATTGATGGGTGCATTTTTGTAAACACTTAGCTTTTGCAAATATAGTCAAACTTCCCATGGCCTGCTCTTCCCCTTACCGTCTCGGGTGAGAATCTTCCCTTCATTTTTTATGACAAAAATGAGGTTATTCACCATAAATTCCATCTTCTCCCTTCCTTCCTTATCTCTTGTCACTCAGGTACCTTCTGTCACTAGCTTTTCCTTGTATCACATGATGACGTCACCTATTCCTTACCAAAGCTACTTCCTCTCTTTGTTCAAGTCATCCCATTCCATCCCGTCTTCTCCAGCAGATTGCCTCTTCTGTCATCTTCACTCATCTCCACTCTTTCACTTATTTTCAATTTCTCCCTGTTGACTGGCTCCTCCTTTATTTCCCACAAACATGCCCATGTCTCCCTCCCTTGAACCTTCCATCTATACCAGTGATGGGCAAACTACAGCCCGCGGGCCAGATGCGGCCCCTTGAAATGTTCTATCAGGCCAGGCGACATTATTCCTAATCTGATTAATACAATGAGTAGGATACAATACAATGAAACTTCAAAAGAGTTGCCTTAGAAACAGACTGACAGATGAGCATTTCCTTTCCTTTGGCCCCCTCTTTAGAAAGTTTGCCCATCACTGATCTACACTATTGTCCTATATCTCTTCAGCCTTTTGTGGCTAAGCTTCCTGAAAAGACTGCCTATAGGAAATGTCTCCACTTTCTATTCTGTTTCTTGTGGAGTGATGTGTGTGTCTTCTCCACACACATACATACACACACACACACACACACATACACACACACACACATTATAATCAGGTGGAATTTATACCACAATGCAGGAATGCAGGTCTGGTTCAATATCAGGGAAATCATTAATATAAATGACCATATCAATAACAAAAACAACAAAAATCATATAATTCTCTCAATCAATACAGAAAAGGGTTTTACAAAATATAACACCCTTTACTACTCAGTACACTTTAATACACAAGAATATATGGAATCTTTCTTAAAATTGATAAGTAGTATCTATCTAAAATCAAAAACAAGCATTTTGTGTAATGGGGATACATGAAAAGCCTTCCCAGTAAGAAGAGAGGATGCCCATTATATCCAATATTTTTCAATATTGTATTAGAAATATAAGCAATGATCAAACAAAACTATCACTCTTTGCAGATGATATTATAGTATACTTAAAGAATCCTAGAGAGTCAATCCCAACCCCAAAACAGTATTTGAAATAATTAACTTTAACAAAGTTGCATGATTTAAAATAAACCCACATAAATCATTAACATTCTATATATTACCAACAAAACAGAGCAAGAAAACATAGGAGAAATTCCACTCAAAATAACTCCATACCTTATAAAATACTTGGAAGTCTACTCACCAAGACAAACCCATTGGTTATATAAAGACAATTATAAAACATTTTCCACACAAAAAAGACAGATCTAAGCTTTTGTAGAAATATGTCTCAGCCACTTCCCAGCTGTGTGACTCAGCCACTTCCCAGCTGTGTGACCCTAGGCAAGTCACTTGACCCCCATTGCCCACCCTTACCACTCTTCCACCTATGAGACAATACACCGAAGTACAAGGGTTTAAAAAAAAAAAAGAAATATGAATTCCTTATGATTAAGACAAAATAGAATAATGGATCGGTGGAATAGATTAGATACACAACACGCAGTAGTAATCTAGTCTTTCATAAACCCTAAGGTCCAAGCTTTGGCAAAAAAAAAAAAAAATCTCAGCATTGACAAAAATTATTTTTTTTAAATGAATTAGATATAGATCAACATTTCATGCTACACAGCAAAAAAAAAAATCAAAATTGATAAACGATTTAGCCATAATGGGTGATATTATAAATCAAGCCAAGGAGCATAAAAAAATATGGCTGTCAGATCTGCGAATGAGAGAAGAGCTTATGGCAAATCATGAAATAAAGTTAATTATAGGTAAAATGGAGAATGATTTGGAGTGGGGAAAAGGAAGGCAAAATCCACCATTAGGCTACTGCAGAAATCAAGGACTAAGATGACGAGGGTCTTTACCAGAGTAATGAAAGTGTCAGAGGAGAAAAGTAAGTATGTTGGAAAGAGGGTGCAAAGGTGAAATTGGTGGGTCTTGGCAAGAGTTGGAAATGAAGAGTCAGAGATAGTGAGGAATCGAGGATGACTCTTGGGTTGAGAAGATAAGTTGTCTTTAGTAACAAGAGATAGTTTCTTCTGGATTGAGCCACAAAAGGAGCAATATGAAGGACAATGAGCATGTCACATATAAGAAATATCACTGATGCAAATATAAACTTCATAATGTCTCTTTCAAGGATGAAAGCTGACGTGGTAATCACCAGATCTAGACTGGTCTATTAAAAGCAAAGACTTCTATCATAGGTCTTGGCAAAAAAACACACAAGTTTCTGATTTATTCCACAAGAGAGACTCCTGCTGGAACTGGTGGATTTGACCTAAAATGAGCTTCTGAAAACCTTGAATTCATGTCAGAAATCTTCAAAGTCTATTATCAGAGAATAATTGACATTTAAGTAGGATGGTCCCCACAGGCAGCCCAGTTAGTCAGGAGAATTAGGAAAACTACTTTAGTGTGTTTAAAATGTAATTACCATGTTTGAAACAAACTATATTTAACTGTTATCTGGCTCACATCCTTCAGTGCTTAGGGATTAGGATTCCAATAGCCTTGTCTAGTTTCTCTTTAGATCATATAAATCTTTTACCTTTTGCTAAAAATTTCCATAGAATGGAAAAGTTATGAATATGGAAACAATTTTGAGACTCTGAGAAACAGCAGAGTTTAGTGGATGATGTAACTGGACTTGGAGTCAGGAAGATCTGGTTGCAAATTTCACTCCAGCCATTACCTGTGTGACCCTGGGCAAATCATTTAATTCCTGTGGGCCCCATTTTCTCATGTGTCAAATAAGGGAACTTGGACAATGGTATGGTTTCATGTCCATTTTAGTTCTATATTTATTATACTGTGATGCTATAGATATGCCTATTTCAGATGCCAGTTTCCTGATACTTAGGTATGAGAAATTTTCCAATCTTGTCTCTACAAAGAATTCTGTGTCACTACTTAAAAATCTCATTCAGTTTAAAGAACCAGGATTTTTCGAAACAATAGAATTGTTACTAGAAAGTTCCACTCTATATAAGGAGCTAAAATGTCATAAGAAAAAGCTATAGTCAATACATTAATATATAGGTTATGGAGAGGTGACTCATGGTTCCGGGTTAAGATGGCGGCAGAGTAAAAAGCAGCTCTTAACCTCTCCTGACCGAAACATACAGGACTTCTCAAGGAGACATAAAAACAAACCCAGTCAAACTGAGGGACCCTACAACAGGGTGCAGTGTGGAAGGTACGTGGAATTGGGGCATTTCCATGCTATAAAGGGGCGAAACAGCTCTCACTAAATCATGGGCTGAGTAACCACCCCCCCACCACACACACACCACCTACAACACCAAAGCCAGGTCAAAAGAAATAGAGCAAGTTTGGGGCACCCATCGAGTCACTGGCAGCTCCAGGGCCTGTTCCTGAGAGAAGCAAGATTTAGGACCCCAAAAAGCTAAAGAACGAGCACGGACTTTGAGCAAGGACACAGAGCGCAGGCGCGGGCAGAGGCAAGGGTGGAGGCAGACACAGGGGAGAGCTAAGGCTCTGAAACCTTGAGTGGGGAACCAGTGCAGACGGGTATACAACTGTGGAGACAGCGCCCTGAGACTTGTATAGGAACCTCCGGCAGAGGATCAAGCAAGGGGGTCCACCAGGGGGCTTGACCTTGAGAAAAACCAGACCTCAGACCTCAGGACCCAAAAGACCGCAGACAGATCCTCAGAGCGAGGATAAACCTGAGAACAGGCTGGGCTAACGATGGCTACCCAGAATCAGGAAGTTCAGAAGAGAAAGATTAACAACAAGAAGAAGAAATCTTTAACACTTGAAAACTTTTACACAGAGAAAATCCAGTCAACCGAGCAAACAGAGGAGGAGAACAAACAAGCATCCGGACCCTCCCAAAATAATGAAAACTGGTCACAAGCTCTTGAAGAGTTCAAAACTGAGATGATGAGAAAGTTGGAAAAGATTTGGCTAGAGAAATGGGAAATAGCTCAAAAGGAAATCAGGCAAGAAAATAACGGTATAAAAGGCAGAATTTTGCAATTGGAAAGTGAGGCAAGTCAACTGAAGACCAGAAATGACCAGATTGAAAAGGAAAACCAGTCCCTAAAGGCTAGAATTGAGCAATTAGAAGCTAATGATCTCTCAAGACAACAAGAACAAATAAAACAAAGTCAAAAGACTGAAAAAATAGAAGGAAACATGAAATATCTCAATGAGAAAGTGACAGACCAAGAAAACCAGTCTAGAAGAGACAATTTGAGAATCATTGGTCTCCCTGAAAAAGGAGAAATTAATAGAAACTTGGACTCCATACTAAAAGAAATTATTCAGCAAAATTGCCCTGAAGTCCTACAACAAGAGGGCAATATAGACATTGAAAGGATCCACAGATCACCCTCTACACTCCATCCAGATAAGACAATGCCCAGGAATATAATAGCGAAATTCAAGAGCTTCCAAGTAAAAGAAAAAATCTTACAAGAAGCCAGAAAGAGACAATTCAAATATCAAGGAGCACCAATCAGGATCACACAGGATCTGGCAGCCTCCACGCTAAAAGACCGCAAGGCTTAGAATACGATATTCAGAAAGGCAAGAGAGCTGGGCCTTCAGCCACACATCAACTACCCATCAAAATTGACTATATACTTCCAGGGGAAAGTATGGACATTCAACAAAATTGAAGATTTCCAAGTATTTGCACAGAAAAGACCAGGGCTAAATGGAAAGTTTGATATCCAACCACAAAAATCGATAAAAAGGTAAATATGAAACAGAGGGGAAAGAAAGAAAACTCATAACTTTTTAAATTTGCCTTTTTAAGGGCCTCAGTAAGATCTAATTATCTGTATTCCTATGTGCATAAATGCTATGTATAATTCTCTGTAGTGAACTCTATTCACTATTAAGAATTCACTAATATAGTGGTCAGAAGAATGATTTATGGGGAGAGGGTGGAGTGCTGAATAGTCTGAGAAGATATGGGGGTGGGAAAGAGGAGGGTGAATGGAGGGGGACAACAGGAGAAACTTGAGAGAATAAGAAAAATAGGATATTCTACTAAAGAAAAAGAGGACATGGGATGGGAAGGGGATAAATAGTATTATAAGAAGGAGAGGAAGAGAGCATCAAGAGGTAATTTTTAAACCTTACTCTCAGGGTAATCAACTCGGAGAGGGAAGAGTAGCTATACTATCCATTGGGATATAAAACTCTTATCTAACCCTACTGAGAAAGACAGAAGGGATAAACCAAGGGGAGCAGGGGAGTGGGGAAGTAAAAAAAGGGAGGGGAGAAGAAGGGGGAGGGAATTTATTAGGCCTTCAAAAACAAAAAGAGGGGAAAAACAAGGGAGGGGGTAGAAAGGGAAGTCAATCAAGTGAGGGGATAAGAGATACCGGCTCAATAGCAAACCACTTGTTAAAAGGAAATAGTTTAAGAAGAAGGGGTAGGAATAGGGGAGAATATGAAAATGTCAGCAAATGCACAGCTGATAATTATAAAGTTGAATGTGAATGGGATGAACTCTCACATAAAACAGAAGCAAATAGCAGAGTGGATCAGAAATCAAAATCCCACCATATGTTGTCTACAAGAAACACAAATGAGGCACGTGGACATAAACAAGTTTAAGGTTCAGGTCTTGAACAAAATCTTTTGGGCATCAAATGAGAAAAAGAAGGCAGGAGTGGCTATTGTGATTTCTGACAAAGCCAAAGTAAAAATAGATATGATTAAAAAAGACAGGGAAGGTCATTACATCCTGATTAAAGGCAGTAAAAACAATGAGGAAATAACACTGCTCAATATGTATGCACCAAGTGGCATAGCATCGAAATTCATAAAAGAGAAACTGGCAGAGCTCAAGAAGGAAATAGATAGTAAAACCATAATAGTGGGAGATCTAAATATTCCTCTTTCAGATCTAGATAAATCAAACCAAAAATAAATTAGAAAAAGGCAAAAGAAGTGAATGAAGTCCTAGAAAAATTAGATTTAATTGATATGTGGAGAAAAATAAATAGGGACAAAAAGGAATACATCTTCTTTTCAGCTGCACATGGTACATTCACAAAGACTGACCATGTAATAGGGCATAGAAACATTGCAAACAAATGCAAAAGAGCAGAAATAATAAATGTAATATTCTCAGATGATAATGCAATAAAAATAATAATTAGTAAGGGCAACTGGACAGACAAATCAAAAACTAATTGGAAATTAAATAATATGATTCTCCAAAACCAATCTGTCAAAGAAGAAATCATAGAAACAATCAACAATTTCATTGAAGAGAATGACAATGATGAGACATCCTATCAAACTCTGTGGGATGCAGCCAAGGCAGTACTCAGGGGGAAATGTATATCCTTGAGTGCATATATTAACAAATTAAGGAGGGCAGAGATTAATGAATTGGGCATGCAACTCAAAAAATTAGAAAGCGAGCAAATTAAAAATCCCCAGATGAAAACTAAATTAGAAATACTAAAAATTAAGGGAGAAATCAATAAAATCGAAAGTAAAAGAACTATTGAATTTATAAATAAGACTAGAAGCTGGTACTTTGAAAAAAACAGATAAAATAGACAAAGTACTGGTCAATATAATAAGAAAAAGGAAAGAAGAAAACCAAATTGACAGTATCAAAGATGAAAAGGGAGACCTCACCTATAATGAAGGGGAAATTAAGGTAATCATTCAAAACTAGTTCGCCCAATTATGTGGCAATAAATAAAACAATTTAGGAGATATGGATGAATTTTACAAAAATATAAACTGCCTAGATTAACAGCAGAAGAAATAGAATACCTAAATAATCCTATATCAGAAAAAGAATTTGAACAAGCCATCAAAGAACTCCCTAAGAAAAAATCTCCAAGGCCTGATGGATTCACAAGTGAATTCTATCAGATATTCAAAGAGCAACTAATCCCAATAGTATACAAATTATTTGATATGATAAGCAAAGAAGGAGTCCTACCAAATTCCTTTTATGACACAAATATGGTACTGATTGCAAAGCCAGGGAGATCAAAAACAGAGAAAGAAAACTATAGACCAATCTCCCTAATGAATATACATGCAAAAATCTTAAATAGAATACTAGCAAAGAGACTCCAGCATGTAATTAAGATCATCCACCATGATCAGGTGGGATTTATACCAGGAATGCAAGGATGGTTCAACATTAGGAAAAGCATCCACATAATTGACCATATCAACAGTCTATCAAACAAAAATCACATGATTATCTCAATAGATGCTGAAAAAGCCTTTGACAAAATACACCACCCATTCTTATTGAAAACACTGAAAAGTATAGGAATAGAAGGACCTTTCCTAAAAATAATAAACAGTATATACCTAAAACCATCAACAAGCATTATATGCAATGGGGATAAATTAGAAGCCTTCCCAATAAGATCAGGTGTGAAACAAGGATATCCATTATCACCTCTGTTATTCAACATAGTACTAGAAACACTAGCAGTTGCAATTAGAGAAGAAAAAGAAATTGAAGTTATCAAAATAGGCAACGAGGAGACTAAGCTATCACTCTTTGCAGATGATATGATGGTCTACTTAAAAAATCCTAAAGAATCAACTAAGAAGCTTGTAGAAATAATCAACAACTTTAGCAAAGTTGCAGGATACAAAATAAATGCACATAAATCATCAGCATTTCTATACATTTCCAACTCATTAGAGCAGCAAGAGGTAGAAAGAGAAACACCATTTAAAATCACCCTAGACAATATAAAATACTTAGAAATCTATGTACCAAAACAAACACAGCAATTATATGAAAACAACTACAAAACACTTTCCAAACAAATAAAACTGGATCTAAACAATTGGAAAGCCATTGATTGCTCATGGGTAGGTCGAGCTAACATAATAAAAATGACAATTCTACCCAAATTAATTTACCTATTTAGCGCCATACCTATCAAGCTACCAAAAAACTTCTTTACTGAATTAGAAAAAAACTATAACAAATTTCATTTGGAATAACAAAAGATCAAGAATATCAAGGGAAATAATGAAAAAAAAATGTGAAGGAAGGGGGCCTAGCAGTACCAGATATTAAACTATACTATAAAGCAGCAGTCATCAAAACAATATGGTACTGGCTAAGAGACAGCAGGGAGGATTAGTGGAATAGACTTGGGGTAAATGACATCAGCAAGACAGTATATGATAAACCCAAAGAGCCCAACTTTTGGGACATGAATACAGTATTTGACAAAAACTGCTGGGAAAATTGGAAAACAATATGGGGGAGATTAGGTTTAGATCAACATCTCACACCCTACACCAAGATAAATTCAGAATGGGTGAATGACTTGAATATAAAGAGGGAAACTTTAAATAAGTTAAGTGAACACAAAATAGTATACCTGTCAGATCTCTGGGAAAGGAAAGATTTTAAAACCAAGCAAGAGTTAGAGAAAATTACAAAATGTAAATTAAATGGTTTTGATTATATTAAACTAAAAATCTTTTGTACAAACAAAAACAATGTAGTCAAAATCAGAAGGGAAACAACAAATTGGGAAAAAAATCTTTATAACAAAAAAACTCTAACAGGGGACTAATCACTCAAATATACAAGGAGTTAAATCAATTGTATAAAAAACCAAGCCATTCCCCAATTGATAAATGGGCAAGAGACATGAATAGGCAATTTTCAGGTAAAGAAATCAAAAGTATCAATAAGCACATGAGAAAGTGCTCTAAATCTCTAATAATTAGAGAAATGCAAATCAAAACAACTCTGAGGTATCAACTCACACCTAGCAGATTGGCTAAAATGAAAGAAGCGGAGAGTAATGAATGTTGGAGGGGATGTGGCACAATTGGGGCATTAATGCATTGCTGGTGGAGTTGTGAACTGATCCAACCATTCTGGCTGGCAATATGGAACTATGCTCAAAGGGCTATAAAAGAATGCCTGCCCTTTGATCCAGCTATACCATTGTTGGGTTTGTACCCCAAAGAGATCATAGATAAACAAACTTGTATGAAAATATTTATAGCTGCACTTTTTGTGGTGGCAAAAAACTGGAAAAGGAGGGTATGCCCTTCAATTGGGGAATGGCTGAACAAATTATGGTATATGCTTATGATGGAATACTATTGTGCTAAAAGGAATAACAAACTGGAGAAGTTCCAGGTGAACTGGTA
Source organism: Gracilinanus agilis (assembly GCF_016433145.1). Lineage (NCBI taxonomy): Eukaryota > Metazoa > Chordata > Mammalia > Didelphimorphia > Didelphidae > Gracilinanus > Gracilinanus agilis. Next base: position 344,493,652 of record NC_058133.1, read on the forward strand.
AGATCTCCAGGAACTAATGCAGAGTGAAAGGAGCAGAGCCAGAAGAACACTGGACACAGGGACTGATATACTGTGGTAAAATTGAATGTAATGGACCTCTGTACCAGCAGCAATACAATGACCCAGGACAATTCTGAGGGATTTATGGTAAAGAACGCTACCCACATTCAAAGGAAGGACTGCAGGAGATGAAACATTTAAGAAAAACGGCTGGTTGAACGCATGGGTCGGGGTGGACATGATTGAGGATGTAGACTCGAAACTACCACACCAATGCAATTACCAACAATTTTGAAATAGGTCTTGATCAAGGACACATGACAAAACCAGTGGAAATGTGTGTCGGCCATAGGTGGGGAGATTGCGCGGGGTTAAGGGGAAAGTTGGAGCATGAATCATGTAACTATGTTAAAAATGAATATTAATAAATGTTTAAAATTAAAAAAATATATATATATATAGGTTATGGTTACAGTTTGTAAACAGTGATATCTGCAGCAGAAGTAGGATTAAAACCAGGAATCATAAAATCCAAAGAGGCTATTGAGAGTCCACTCATTAGGCTATTTCAGGATAGTATCGAGGTAGGCAATAAGGTGTCCTGAAAGTCAGAATCCTTTTAATTTAGCGCCCTCACTCCTTATTCTGCAGACACTGGTCGTTTATATGCCATTTTCTGATGATGATACCCCTGAGGTTTCAGTTTCATGTCTTTAGGTATAGAGTTCCTAAAAATCCCAGCCCCAGTTTCATTTAGCAAAGCTAGCTATAAACATTCTCTCACTTAACCTCTCACTGTGCTAGGCCACTGTAAATTGCAGAGATGGTGCCATCATACTTTGTTAGAGGACGTTTCATCACCAACGAGGTCTTGACACAAGTGAAAGAACACAACCAATCTTCATCCAAATTTATATCTACTCTTAACTCTACTTCCCTCCCTTTCTTCTTAACTTTGCCTTAGGCCAGGCCAAGCAACAACCTTCCATTTCTAGAAAGTCCATCTAGTAATTGGAGTTCATAAGAATTCCATTGCAAAGGTACAGATACAGACGATTGCAGAAGCAATAGTTATTTCAAAGTATTTGTTTAAATGATAGATTTTAGCTGAATGATCAAACTGGTATCAGACAGTGAACTAAACCAGGAGAAAGGGTATCCAGAACAAATGATATAAAAGGAGATACTGAGCTCTGAATAATATAGCATAGTCAAAGAATGCTTGCAGGCAGCATCCAAAGGCCATCTAAACTAACATGTCATAATCTGAAATAAATAGCTTATTGTGATAGAAAAAGTCAGTCTTTTGAGATCAGAGGCAAAATCAACAAGAATTTTACACCCTATAATCATCAGCTATATCAGTAAACACCAGGTCAGATTTCTTTGATGGAATACTTTGCCCACTAGGCATTCTCCAGGTTTTTTGAGATTTTATCAGATCTTCCCCTTCAGGGAAACCAGTGATCAAGAGTGAAAACAGGGAGGCAGTACATATCTATATGTTTCTTTGAGAAATATTGGGAAGAATAAGAGGAAAAGTCATGAAACTAGAAGCTAGAAGCTAGGTCTGGCATGAGTTAGCAAGGAAAAAGAAAAAAAAATCCAGTGGCCTCAAGATTTTTATTTATATATAGCTTATAGAAAAATGTTCTTTTTCTCATGGATGCCCAGGACATGAAACCACTGTGGGCTGGGCAAGATCCTACAATGAACCAGGAGACAGAGTTTATCAAGAGAAGTATTAAAAACATACCCAAGAACAAAGAAAGAAAATTAAAGGCCAATTTTATTAAAGAATATGAATGTAAAAATCTTACATAAAATATTAGACAGGAGATTACAAAAATATATCACAAAAATTATACATTATGACCAAACAAGATTTATATAAGGCATCTAGGGATGGTTAAAATAAGGAAAATGGTTGATATAATTGATTGCATTAATAAAAATGTAACAAAATTATATAATTATATTAATAGATGCAGAAAAAGCTTTTGACAAAATACAACACTCATTCCAATTCAAAACACAAGAAAACATAGGTGTAAATGGATTTTTCTTTAGAATAATAAAAAAATATATACATAAAGCCAGTAGGAAACATTATTTGTAATGAGGATAAGTTAGAAGTCTTTCATATAAGACCAAGAGTGAAACAGTAATGCCAATTATCACCAATATAATTTAATATTTTATTAGAAAGGTTAGCAATAAGAAAAGGAAAAGAAAATGAATAAATTATATGGGCAAAAAAGTAACAAAACAATACATTTTCACAGATAACGATTTTGGCAAAGGGACAGTATATAAAATACACCCACACAGGTTCTAGGTTAAAATGACGGCAGAGTAAAAAGTAGCTCCTTAACCTCTCCTAACCCACACATATAAGACTCTTCAAGAGCATATAAAAACAAATCCAGATGAATGAAGGGACCCCACAACAGGGTGCAGCATTGAAGGTACGTGGGATCAGGGCATTTCCATGCTATAAAGGGGTGAAATAGCTCTCACTAAAATGTGAGCTGAGCAACCCCCTCCCCCACCCCAAACCACCTATGGGGCCAAAGGCAGAACACAAAAGTTAGAGCAAGTTTGGGGTACCCATTGAGTCCTTGGCAGCTACCTGGGATCACCAGGGTCTGCTCCTAAGAGCAGCAAGACTTAAGACCCCAAGAGGCTAAAGAACACGAGGACTTTGAACACAGACCTTGAATGCAGGCCAGGACCTTGGGTGGGCACCCAGTACAGAGGGGTGCATGACTGTGGAAGCAGTGCCCTGAGACTTCAAGGAGCTTCGGGCAGAGGAACAAGCAAGGGGTCCACCAGGAGGCTTGACCCTGAGAACAGCTAGACCTGAGACCTCAGGAGCCTAAAGAGAGCAGACAGACCCTGGGTATGAGGATAAAGCTGAGAGGGCGCTGGACTAACAATGGCAAGCCAGACACAAGAACCCCAGAAGAGAAAGATCAAGAAGAAATCTTTAACACTCTACAACTTTTACACAGAAAAAATCAGGACAGAAGAGCAAACCGCAGAGGAGAACAAACAAGTAACCATATCCAAACCTTCCCCAAAAAAATGAAATCTGGACATAAGCTTTTGAAGAGTTCGAATCTGAGATTATGAGAAAGATGGAAGGCATCTGGCAAGAAAATAACAGTTTAAAAGGCAGAATTTCGCAATTGGAAAGTGAGGCTCAGAAATCAAATGAATTGATAACCAAATTGAAGACCAGAAATGACCAGCTGGAAGGCTTGAAGAACCAAACAGACCAGATTGAAAAGGAAAACCAAAAGATTATAGCCGAAAACCAGTCTCTAAAGGCTAGAATTGGGCGATTCAAAAAAGATACCCCCAAATCAAAAGAATTTGATAAGCAATTTGGAGACCAAAATCAAACAGTTGGAAAACAGGATAGACCAAATTGAAAAGGAAAATCAAAAGATTATAGCAGAAAACCAGGCTCTAAAAACAAGAATTGGGCAAGTAGAAGCCAATGATCTCTCAAGACAGCAAGAACAAATAAAATATACCTACATAAATCGTAAGCTTTTCTATATATCACCAACAATTTCCTACAACAAATTGTAAGAAATAACTCATTTAAACTAACCAAAGGTAGAATAAAATACCTAGAAGAATATGTTACAAAGCAAACACAAAACTATGTGAATATAATTATAAAATGTTTTTATATGAAGTCAGATTTAAATAACTGAAGAAATATTGTTCATGGGTGGGCAGTGTAAATAGTATCAAAATGACAATCCTACCTAAGTTTATCTACTTATTTAATGCCATCACAATAAAATTAACAAAAATATTTTGTTTAACTAGAAAAAATAATAAAATTTATTTTGAAAAAGAAGAGGATGAGAATACAAGGGAAATTAATGAAAAAAGGAAAAGGTAGAATGTTTAGTAGTTATAGATTTTGAAATTTATAATAAAAAATCAGGAATGATCAATAATATTTGGTACTGGCTATGAAATAGAAAAGTAAATTAATGGAATAGGACAGACACACAACAGTTATAAAAGATTATAGTAATTTTGTGTTTTATAAAAGTAAAAGTCTAAGTTTTTGGAATAAAAATCCAATGACTTTTTTAATGATCCAGGAACATTCCCATGTCACAGAATAACATAATAGAAAGAACACTGACTCTGGAGTCAAAGGATGTAGTTCAATCTCTCCCCTTTCAAGATGAACACTTGCAACTTTGAGTTGGACTTTACTGAACAAGTTAACAACAACAACAACAAGAAAAAACCTTGAGAAAGTAATTTGAACTGTCTAAGCCTTTAAAATGATGGGAATGGAACTAGATGGCCTCTGAGGTTCCTCCTACTCTTTTTTTTTTTCATCCTGGGACTCCATTCTAGGAGCATAGGGCCACAACCAGTAGGCAATGGGTTGTTCAGGGTCACCCAGCTGGGAAGTGTCTGAGCCCGGATTTGAACCTAGGACCTTTCGTCTCTAGGCCTGGCTCTCAATCCACTGAGCTAGCCCAGCTGCCCCTACTTTAAGTTGCAGTTTCTTTAGCAGATGTAGTTTTTACAGGGTGGGGTTGCTAGCCCCACTCCCAACCCTCCTCCTTTTTCATCCGGGCTAGGGACCGTCCTTGGCCCAGGAGTGGTAAGGGTGGGCAATAGGGGTCAACTCTACAACTCAACCTCCTACTCTACACCAATTTTATTATTTTGTAATTATTTAATAATTTATTATTATGCTATGCTCCTATAGTTTTCTCAGCAAGACGGGTGGAGGTCTTCAGTGATATATAACTCAATTAACTATGAGCATATAAAGATATTTAAACAAATATGTTTCAATAAATATTTTCTTTTCTGTTTCCATTTTTAAAATTTTAGATATTTTATTAACTACATATAAAAATATAAATTGGTTTCTTTTTGTTATTTCTAATTTTGTAAATAATGAGATCATACTGTATAATATAAAACTGGAGTTGTGCATACATCTAGCTTATTTGGCATTATTGTTTTTATGTTGTAACATAAATTGAAGAATTAAAACAGTAATATAGGAGCCGTTTTATAAAAAAACTTTTAACTAGTGATGTCATTTGAGATTGCTAATAGTGAATCCTTGCAGAAGAATTCGGGCTACTTCCTACTTAATTTGTTTTAATCTTTCTCTTTAGTTATAAATTATGTTATTCATAGAACTTAAGTTGCAAAATGGCATATTGCTGATAGAATTTAGATTTTTGAACCAGTTTTTTTTATTAATATTCATTTTTAACATGGTTACATGATTCATGCTCCTCCTTTCCCCTTCAACCCCCCCCCCGCACCCCCCCTACCCATGCGCATTTCCACTAGTTTTGTCATGTGTCCTTAATCAAGACCAATTTCCAAATTGTTGGTAGTTGCATTGGTGTGGTAGTTTCGAGTCTACACCCTCAATCATGTCCACCCCGACCCATGCGTTCATGCAGTTGTTTTTCCTATATGTTTCCTCTCCTGCAGTCCCTCCTCTGAATGTGGGTAGCATCTTTACCATAAATCCCTCAGAATTGTCCTGGGTCATTGCATTGCTGCTGGTTCAGAGGTCCATTACATTCGATTTTACCACAGAATGTCAGTCTCTGTGTATAGAGTTCTTCTGGCTCTGCTCCTTTCGCTCTGCATCAGTTCCCGGAGGTCTCTCCAGTTCGCCTGGAACTTCTCCAGTTTATTATTCCTTTTAGCACAATAGTATTCCATCACCCGCATATACCACAGTTTGTTCAGCCATTCCCCAATTGAAGGACATTCCCTCCTTTTCCAATTTGTTGCCACCACAAAAAGCGCAGCTATGAATATTTTCGTACAAGTCTGTTTATCTATGATCTCTTTGGGGTACAAACCCAGCAATGGTATGGCTGGATCAAAGGGCAGGCATTCTTTTATAGCCC
>NC_058133.1:344504584-344558999 GCF_016433145.1 Gracilinanus agilis
AATCTCAGTTTTGAACTCTTCCATAGCTTGTGAGGAGTTTTCCTTATTTGAGGAGGGTCCGGATGCTTGTTTGTTCTCCTCCTCTGTTTGCTCGGTTGTCTGGATTTTCTCTGTGTAAAAGCTGTGGAGTGTTAAAGACTTCTTCTTTTTGTTATTATTCTTTCTCTTCTGAACCTCCTGATGCTGAGTAGCCATCATTAGCCCAGCAGCTTCTCAGCTTTATCCTCGGGCTCAGTGTCTGTTCCCAATCTATTGGCTCCTGAGGTCTGAATTCTGGTTTTTTCCAAGGTCAAGCCCCCTGGTGGGCCCTCTTGCTTGATCCTCTGCTGGAGGTTTCTTTACAAGTCTCAGGGCGCTGTTTCCACAGTCGTATACCCGTCTGCACTGGTTCCCCACTTAGGCTTAGTTCTGCCTCCACCCACGCCTCTACTCAGCCGGCTCTCTGCGCCCAGCGTCCTGCTCCGGCGCGCGCTCAGATTTCGCGTGCTTTTTTTGACTTAATGGGGTCCTAAGTCTTGCTGCTGTCAGGAACAGGTCCCGGAGCTGCTGATGACTCGATGGGTGCCCCAAACTTGCTCTATTTCTTTTTAGCTGGGTTCGGAGCTATAGGTGAGTGTGGAGGGGGTGGGGGTGGGGCGGTTGCTCAGCTCGCGATTGAGTGAGTGAGAGCCCTTTTTAGCTTGGAAATGTCTCGATTCCACGTACCTTCCACGCTGTGCCCTGTTGTGGGGTTCCTCCGTTCGTCTGGACTTGTTTTTATGTCCCCTTGAGGAGTTTTGTATGTTTCGGTCAGGAGAGGTTAAGAGCTGCTTCTTACTCTGCCGCCATCTTAACCCGGAACCTGAACCAGTTTTTGTAGGGGAAAATACCTTAAACCAAATATAAGATATTGCAATAGACCAGGTCTTTCTTTTTCCTTAGAAGTTAAGAAGATGTCATTGACTATTTCGAACAATTTTTCTCTTCCTTTTAATCTCCCATTCTTTACCATTTCCCCCATAATGAAAAAGTGTCATTGGCAACAAAAAGATATATAGTTTTAGTGAATAGTGTCATGATGTTTAGGCCAATCCAACAGTAATTAATCATTTAAGTATTTTTTAATATTTACTATGTGCCAGATATTATGGTAAGTACAGAGGAGACAAATACAAAGAATAGCCAGGGGTTGTAGCACATAGCTGTAATCTTTTCCACTAAAGGATGCTGAGACTTTTGGATCACTTCAATTCAGGAGTTTTAAATTGCACTAGGGTTATCTTTAATCAATCTGTTCACAGTACGTTTCATACTCATATAGTCAGCCACCAGGCTGCCTAATTGGAGGTGAACCAGCCCACATTGAAAATGGTCAAAGTTTCTAGATAGCTTACAGTGGGGCTCGGCCCATGAGTACTCATTGCACTTCTATCCTGAGTCTCACACACACACACACACACACACATATATACACACATGTTTACATATATAAATATACACACACACATATATATATATACATATATGTATATCTAAAGGATAAAAGGAGTCCTATTTGCAAAGAACTCATTCTGATGGGGAATACATTTAAAATTTATACAACATAAATATAAAATATACGAAAGTATATGAAGTAGTTAAAAGCAAGTTAGTATTTTTTGGAAGAGGAGGACTAGTTGGAGGAATTGGGAAAGATTTCAAGCTGCACAATAAAGGAAGAAGGAGACTCTAAGAAGAAAAGGGGAAAAAAAACAGTGGGTTCCACATATTTTGGATAGATGATGAAAAGAAGCAGACAGAATATGATTGGTATGAGTGAAGAATAAGGTCAAAGTCAATTTGGCAGTCTTGTGTGTGAGAGAGTAATGTCCAGAGGGGATGGAAAGATGGGTTGGGACCAAAAAGCAATTGAAAAACAATGGAGATGATTGTCTAGGGGAGTAACAGGGTAAATATTAGATTTATGGAGAATTCCTTCAGGAACATGTGTAGGATGGATTCAAGTAAAGAGATACTTGAGGCAGAGATACTGATTAGAAGGGTTTGGAAAAACTTTAGGAGCATCAGGGGGGCACAGGAGATAGAGAGTCAGGCCTGGAGTTGAGAGGACCTGGATTAAAATCCAGCCTCAGACACTTACTCTTTGTGTAACTCTGGGCAAGTCATTTAACTCCATTTGTCTACCCTCTTACCCTTCTACCTTAGAATTGTTAATAACAGAAATTAAGGATTTAAAGGAAAACATACGTGAGAAGTAATGTGGTAATGTGTGTGAGTAGAGAGAAGGTGGATGTAAGAAATATTGTAAAGGTAAAAACAAGTCTGGCAATTGATCAGATATGTGGGGTGAGGGACAGTGAGAATGCAATCTAATAATTAATCTTGTATATCTTGGGAGATTAAAAGGATAGTGGTGCTTTTTGTAGAAACAGGAAAATTAGGAAGGGAAAATAGTCTAGGGGGAAAGCTATTGATTTCAATATTGGATATGTTGAATTTAAGATGTATCTGCAACATCCAATTTGAAATGCTTAGTAGAAATTTCTCACAATGAAATGAAATTCAGGAAAAAATTGGACAATTTATAGATATGAGAGTCATATACATAGAGATGATACACACAAGGAAGCTGATGTGTTTCCTGAGAGAGTGTAGACATAAAAAAGAAGGTTCTGGAATAAATCCTTGAGCAATACTCAGAGGTACAGGATGTGGTATGCATGATGAGTCATAACCAACTGGATAATTGGAAAGCCAAGAGAAAAAATTATCACCAAAACAAGAAACAGAAACCCTACAAGAGAAAGTATATCAGAGGAGAGTGTCGTCAATAGTGTCAGATGGTTGTAGATTGGTTGAGAATGATTATAACTGAGAACAAACCATAAAATGTGTGAGCTATGAGATTACTGGTAACTTTGGAAAGAGAAATTGCAGTTTAGTATTAAGGTCACTAGCAATATTTCAAAGAGTTTAGAAGTGAATGAAAGGGAAAGAATAGAGAGAGTGAATATAGACAGCTTATTTAAGGAGTTTGGCTGAAAATAGGAGGAAAGATAAAATATTAGTTTGAGAGAATCTCAAATGAAAGATCTAGTTATTTCTTAATTTTTTGAAGGCAGAGGAGACTTGGGCATATCTAAAGACAGGGAAAGAACCAAATGCTTAAGGAATGGTTGTATATCAGAAAACTTTAGGGGCAGGGTGGGTGAGAATGATTCAAGTTGTAATTGACTGGAAAAGCCTATAAGGGAAAGGAATCAAGTCCTTCTCTGAGGAAGAAGGGAGAGATATGGGATTGAGAAGGGAAAATATCATGTGGAGTTGCTTCTTTGGGAAACAAGATAGAGAATTAAAAAGGAATTAAAAGACTACTTTACTGGAGGGAGGGCCCATTTGAGAATGGATATGATGAATTTGTAATGTCCTTAGTTAGCAAAAGTGTGACATTTCTTCCCTGATGTGTTCACTGTATAGGAGAGAGGAAGAAGATTGCAAGATGTAATCAAAGGCTGAAGTTTAGCAAATTAAGAGTGGTGTTAGTACAAGGAGGAGGCATTAATTGAAACAAAGATTGACAATGGATGTGGCTGGAGCACTGAGCAAATTGCTTTGCTGAGGTGGGCCAGAGGAGATGAATTGTTGCAATGTGATCAACATTCCATATCCTACCAAAAAATTATCAGAATTGATGCTTGTGTTTGATTGCAACTGGACACTTTTCCTTTTTCAATTTTTTGCCATTCCCTTTAGCCATTGTTTTCTTGGTTAGCTTTCCGACCTCCTTACTGGGTTCATAGCCTTTGGGTTCGTTTTACCATTTCTCTCACTCTAAAAACATTCCCTGGACTAAATTTTTGATTGTCCATTTGAAGCTCTGTTTTATTTACTTAAAAAAATAGTTGCTCTACATACAATTAAGGGAGATATTTGTCTCTGACATCCTATTTTTGCTCTCTTAATGTAGGTTTTAAGTACTGTTTTTTAGCTAGTTTTAAAAAGATTGCTAGCATAATGAGCCCCATCTCCCACTCAGCAATACCTTTTTAAAAGTTTTATTGGTGTGTTTTGCTTTTAAATTACAAACAGATTACTCCCACTTTGTGAGGGCTCTCTTGTAACAAAGCAAAACAATTAAGTCAAACTAATAATAGTGATCTCATCTGCAAATGCACCCAATATTCCACAGAAATAGCTCCTCTACAAAATATCCAGCAGAAGGAAAATTGTAACAATGCAATTGTTAACATTACTATTCTCCAAAATGGAAAAGAAATAATTACTTGGGGCCTGTTTGGCATTTTCCTATAAAATATGCCATTTAATTCTCTGAATCTCAGCTTTATAGTGCTATGAATTTGAATCTAAGCAGGGTAGATGGAACTTTCACATAATTTCCTTCAGTTAAAAATACCTTAATTGTTGTGATGGGATGTCTTAGTCTTAGGTCACTTAAATAATTTTTTTAAGACCACAGGCGCTCTTTGGGAAACCATAGTAAACAGAAAAATCGAAAAGTAAACTTTTGTTCATTGTACTTCAGCCAGCATTTGACAAAGCTTAGTATAGGGCAATATATTCAGAAATCAGTCAAAATGAAAAAATATCAAATACAACTTAGGAAGGGACCTAAAATTTAACTATGCAGAAGACTCAACTCTATTTAGATGGCTGAGTCATTACATTCTGAACAAGTATGTTTCAATCAGTCATTTTTCAACTGTGTCTGACTCTTCATGACACCATTTGGGTTTTTCTTGGCAAAGATACTGCAATGGTTTGCCATTTCCTTCTCCAGCTTATTTTACAGATGAGGAAACTAAGATAAACGGTTAAGTGACTTGCCCAGAGTTATATAACTAGTAAGTCTTTGAGACCAGATTTGAACTTAGGAAGATGAAGTCTTCTGATGTCAGGCTCAGCACTATATTCACTGGTCATAGAAGATAAAAATTATTATTGGAATAAACCCTGGTTTTATCAGAGTAATTTTCTTGAAATAAAAGAAGAAAATGTGTTCAATTTTTAATATATGGGGTCACCTAGCCATATATTCATTTTTGGAATATATATTTGGTAAATCCCTGATGGTCATATTTTGCATATGATACTATAGTTTGAGTGCATATGGAAGAGGAGATAGTCTATCTGATGTATATCTCAGTCCTTATCTTTCCTGATGTATAAATCTCCATTATGATTGTAATTCTTATATTATTTCTCTCTAAAATTATAATGACTTGCAGATATTTAGACAAATATCAAAATAACCAGCAAAGAGATAAAAATGTTTATATAGTCTTATCTGATTTGGAATTTTATTCATTGGCAGAGCATAATACAGCAAGGGAAAAGAAACATATCTAAGTGACCTTGGATAGGTAAAGAGTTAAGGAGTACTCAGTTTCTTCTCTTTTAAAATGAGGGAACTGAATTCAATTGCATCTGAGATGTACGATTTAGAAAGTACTTAGCATAGTGCTTGGCACAGAGTAATAATTAAGTAAATGTTTGCCTCTTTCCCTCTTCTAGATTTTAAATAATTCCTACAACTTAAGTTTGTATCTCTTTGGTACCACTGCTTTTCATTCTAACTATCCTAATTATTTTCTATCAAATACGGTTATCATTTGCCTATTGGATATACATTAATGCCCATATTCAAGTGAATAGCACATCAGCATGCACATCTGTATAAACTACTATCACTAGATATGTTTAATCCTTTTTGTTATTAGTTAAACTCAAAGTGCCCATTTAAGCCTCTAATATCACTATTTGTCTTGTGAGATTTTGTTGAATGTTTCACTAAAATTCAAGGATATTATGTCCTTGTCATTCCTGGCCTACATGTGAGACTTAATTGTTCTTGACGTATAAAGACTCATTCATAGTGACCGTTGTTTTCTTTTCTAAATGTTCATAAACCATTTAGTTAATTATATGTTATAAAACTTTACTGGGATTTTAAATCAAAATTAATGACATATAATGTAAAGGAAGGAAGGACAGAAGGAAAGATGGAAGGAAAGACTGAAGGAAGGAAGGAAGGAAAGAAAGAGAGAAGGAAAGGAAAAAAACAAATATTTATTAAGTACTTACTATATGTCATGTACTGTGTGAACCCCTTTATAAATATGTCTTATTTTGACAGAACCATAACAGGAGGTGAGTGCTAATACTATCTGCATTTCACTGCTGAGGAAAATGAGGCAAACAAAGGTTAAGTAATTTAACTGGGGTCACAAAGCTATTAAGTATCTGGTACTGGATTTGAACTTAGGTCTTCCTGACTTAGCTAGTTGGTACAGTGGATAAAGCACTGGGCCTGGAGTCATCTCCATGGGGTCACATAGACTTGGACATGACTGAAAAAGTGAACAACTTCCTGAATCTAGGCCCAGCATTCTATTCACTGCACTATTTGCTGCTTGATGGAGCATCAGATATAATAAGAATATTCATTTGATTACTTACTATGAAGATGAGGTTGTTGAAATTCATGCATTACTTTGAAAAAGAAAAAAGAGAAAATATTGAAGAAAGAAAGAAAAAAGAGTTTCCATAGTATTTATACCTATGGTTAGGATATGAATTCTTGGCCAAACAAATGATACAAAATAGATAAGTTTAATTATAATGAAAAATAAAAGCTTTTACCTGACCAATATTCGTTGAACTAGGATAAGAAAGGAAGTAGCTGACTGATTTATTGACTATTTCTGATAAGGGTTTGACTTCTAACATATAGACAACTAGAACAAAAAAGAACAAAAATCACTCTCCATAAGGTAAGTGACCAAAGAATATGAACAAAGAAATTATGTAATAAGAATTATAAACTATTAAGAAACACATTTTGCAAAGTAGGATATAGTAGGCTAGTTTAAAAATTCAGTCTAAGATGGATATAACTTTAAAATGGCTATGTAGATGTGTTTGAAATTCTGAACAATTATATTTAAATATAATTTACATTTGATTGTTACTAATTTTTAAAATTATTGATGTAATAGAAATACAAATTAAAGCAATTTTAAAGTTTCACTTCCCATCCAGTAAACTGGCAAAGATGATATATTTGGAAATAGTCAATGATGGAGAGGTGGTGCAAGGTTGGGTACATAAATTTACTGTTGGTGGAATTGTGAATTAGTCTAATCATTCTGTAAAGCAACTGGCAATTGAATGAAAAAAGTTACTAAAAGTCTATATATATATATACTCTTACTGAAAGATTCTGCTGGCAGAAATACTCTCCAAGGAGATCAAAATCAAAAAGTACAATCCAATTCAGATGAACATCTTTACATCAGCATTTTTTGTAGTAGAAGAAAACTGGACATGCTGTAAGTACACATGGATTGGGTTATAGCCCAACAAGTTTTCATACATGGATTAAATAGAATACTAAGTGAAATATTAGACTATTATTAATTAGATCTCTAAAAGTGGAGTGACCTGCCTGAAGGGGATTTGAGAGGATATCGATTTCCCTTCTTTGGTGGTCTTCAGGTAGTCTGGATGGTCACTAGTTGTGTATGTCATAATAAGGATTCTTTTTGTGTATATGTTGGGCTAGACTTCTGCTGAGGTTCCTTACAACTCTCAAATTCTTTGATGTGCTTTCGTGATTACTCTGCTATAAGAAACAATGAATATGATGAAAACATGAAAGCATGAGAAGTCATGTATACACAATGACTACATCAATGTAACTGCAAAGAATTATATTTTTAAACAAAAGAAACATAACTGAAACTGAATGCTGTGAAATTTTAATGACTAAGTTTGGCTCCAAAGAAAACATGAGTAAAAACCTGCCCCACTTTTGTAAAGTGTTGTATTGTGGATGTGAAATGATACATATATTATAACATGTTGAGTGTGCTGATTAGTTTTGTTAAACTTTTTTTTAATTCAATTGCCCACTGGGGGAAGGTACAAACTAGAAACATAGATGATCTAAAAACAAAAAGAATTAATAATATTTATTTAAAAAATATGTCCCCTTGTGTTTTTTGATTCATTACATAGTTTATCAGTATGCATTAGTTTCATGAACTATGAGGAACAGTTGCATCTACTCACCTTTTAAACTTTGCCCTTAGCCTGAGCTATCCTGTTTGGTGAATGTTACTGAATGAGTAAATGACCAAACAAATGATCGACAAATAAGTGAAATTTATTAAGCCCTTGCTATATGCCACACACATGCAACATTTTCTAATCTACTATATTTATCTGCCTGTAGAACATGCTTCATGTTGGCTTTCAGATTGCACATATCACTTTGCATATCTCTATATTCCCACATTCTTATTTTTCTCTGAAATATTAATCAAGTAATAAAAGGAAGGACATGACAATGACTATTCTACTGTACTTGTCATCTCTGTGACTCTTCAAACCAAAACTCTTTCCCCTTTCTATTCCCTTATATGTGCCATCTCCCATTTAGAATGTAAACTTCTTAAGGGTAGCGATTGCATTATTATTCTATTTTTGTCCCTGGAATCTAGCCCCTTCCTGATACTTAGACATTTAATCTTTTTTTTAAAAAATTCATTCAAATATAGAGTCTTTTGGAGGTGTTATAAGACTTACATAGTTCATTTAAAAAATACTCCATCTGTATAAGGAATACTCTTGATAAAATTGTATGATGTGTGGAAATAGTATAAGGCACTTCAATAATATTGTAAAAGGCATAGATATTCTCATGACAAAGTACTTTAAGGATGCTTGAGCTAAAAGAAGAAATTGCACTTTTTCTTAGTGCTAATTATAAAAATTAAGAAAATTCATTTTATGGTAAAAATTTCCTCCTTTAACTGTTATAATGTGATATTTTTGAGGAGCTGAGTATTCCAAATAAGCTGATATAAACTCCTCATGAATATTCTCTTAAAAGTTAAAATAACTTCATTTATGAAAAGGTGCTATGCATAATTTTATAAAATAATATTTTGATTTGTTTCCTAATGTCATAACCTACTTATATTGCAAATTAAATAGAAGTATTAAATATTCTTATTAATCCCTTGATTTCCCTTTAGAAAATTCTTTTTTTTAAAAAAAAGAGACATTTTTAAAGTGTAAATGGTTAAGGAACCCAGGTGACATAGATGAATAGGTGACATCTGGTCTAGATCCAAGAATAATGAACAAGAATGGTTAATGTGCTTGTCTTTTGATAGTATGTTGAAATAAATGTTGGCCCTTAAAAAATTGTAATTTTATGGATATTAGTGAATAAATAATTCTCTGATTTATCAAGTTACATGATACACATTTTATTACAAGTTATAACATTTTACCTGTGTTAAACATGGCTTTCTATGATAACTGTTATAAATACTGTTACCAATATTTATTAGTGCCTTTAAAAAGAATTGAGAGTAACAATATCATCACTTATACGTATCTTGAGAAATTTTATACCAAAAACTAAATTCATCTGTCACATCATTCGTATACATCTTAATAAGAAAATATATGGGTGCCACTTTGTCACCTCAAAAGAGCCATTGATATTTTTGTACATCTCAAAATTTGTTTCCCTTAGGGATTATTCCTTCATTAATATACCCTATCTTTACTTTTTTTTTTTTACTTTTTTTTTTAAACCCTTAATTTCGGTGTATTGTCTCATAGGTGGAAGAGTGGTAAGGGTGGGCAATGGGGGTCAAGTGACTTGCCCAGGGTCACACAGCTGGGAAGTGGCTGAGGCCGGGTTTGAACCTTGGACCTCCTGTCTCTAGGCCTGACTCTCAATCCACTGAGCTACCCAGCTGCCCCTATACCCTATCTTTAATTGTCTCACTTTCTTCTCCTATTCCCTTCATATTTCTTTGTTGAATGAAATGTATTTCTGTACCCAGTAGTATATGAATTCTTCTTTTCTTTAACCAGTTCAGATGAACTTCAAATGCCAGCTGTATTCCTTGTTACCCTTAGATCAACCAGATATGTGAATGAACCACTTTTAGGCCTCATCTAATTAGATTACCCATAATGATGGTAGAGATGAGGGGACACATGTATCACTGCCCCCCAATGTTTAAAGATAAATAGTTTATCCTTGTTTAGTCATATAATAAGCAACACTAGTGCTTTCATTCCCTTGTATTTCCCCATCAAGATTCAGTCTTCTGTAGTTTCTATTTGGAAGATTTTTGTGAATGGGTACTTTGCTTCCTAATACCTCATTGTCTTGTATCTGTTTCTCAACATATAATAAAATTTTAATTTAATTTGAGCTCAATTTCTTAAGAAATTTACTTATATAAACTTTTATGAGAAATGTAGGGGGAACATGACACTATCTTTATAAAATAGGCATTGCTACGAAGACTTGGCAAACCAGATAAGTTATAATTTCATAAATTTTTGATTTTATATCCTCATTAATCATCTTTCTTCCTTTCTTAGTAATATGAAGAGCCTTCTCTCTGGTATAGAAAAGAGAAGCAAAGGACATATTAGTTGAATTTTTCTATTATTTTAAAAGTAGTTTTACTTAGATTATTCTGTCAACTCCCACATATAGGGTTAAAAAAAAGATCTTTGGGGGGCAGCTGGGTAGCTCAGTGGAGTGAGAGCCAGGCCTAGAGACAGGAGGTCCTAGGTTCAAAGCCGGCCTCAGACACTTCCCAGCTGTGTGACCCTGGGCAAGTCACTTGACCCCCATTGCCCACCCTTACCAATCTTCCACCTATGAGACAATACACCGAAGTACAAGGGTTTAAAAAAAAAAAAAGATCTTTGTTTGCCCTTATTATATGTCACCATTCTTGACTTGTTACAAAGTTTGTATACTTATATATGCCATTTCTATCTTTTATAGTAACTTTCAGTTACCTGTACCTTCTTCCATTTGTCTATATTTGTCTCTTCCAAATCTGTGTTGATTGAGCCACTGCCTATTTATTTTGGTTGATGTTGTTAAATAACACCAAACCCCCAGAATTACTACTTCCAGTTTAGTTTACTATATACACAACCACTGAAAATAATGCTACACAAGTCATCACCAATATGCTCCTTTTATCTTAGTCATCTAGAAGACACAATTATTTCAAAGGAAAGGCTTTAGTGGAAAATAGCATAATATAATTTAGTAGAATATTCCCTTTATGAACACTAAACTTTTTTTGTCACGCCCACCACAATGAATTTAAAAAACCTAGGTAGAGTGCCTATATCTTTCCTTCTTGGACTCTGGCTGATCATAGAGATCACAGTTAGGTAAAAGTAGCTAATTTGGAATTCTATATGCTTATATAGCTTCAATATGCTTTGCAGTCTTTAGAGAGAGCAAATATTTTAGAAAGACCACTATCAATATGACTATAGGATATCTGTTTACGTTAGTTGTGAAAAAGTAGAAACATTTTTGAATGATTTGAAAAATATTTTAAACCAAGACAATTTATACCTGGACATTTGATGACTTCAATTCCAATGAACGAGCAGGTGCAAATACCAAAATAAATTATGTAAAAAAATTTTGACTCATGATCAAAACAAACAAGAGATCAAAGACTTTTGTGTTTCTCATAAGATTTGCCTTGTCTTTGTTAAGCACTTTTTTTAAATAAGAGAGTTGGAAGGTTATTGGCATCATAAAACTTTTAACATCACAAAAATAAAAACTCAATATATACGGCCTCAGACACTTCCCAGCTGTGTGACCCTGGGCAAGTCACTTGACCCCCATTGCCTACCCTTACCAATCTTCCACCTATAAGTCAATACACAGAAAGTTAAGGGTTTAAAATTAAAAAAAAAACTCAATATATATTAGCAGACAGGAAAGGACAGGTCTCTGATAAGTAAACCCTTTCTGAATGAGTTGTATGTTTAAAGCCTAAATATTAACTAATAATAGAACAGGTATCAAAATAAAATCAATCTTGAGAAAGGAAAAAGGGAAGAGGATGCATGAAATTATAGCAGCTTTAATCCAACTTATTTAAATGAACTGTGGATTTGAAAAATAAGACATATATAAATATATCAGACATTAGCATGAACTCAGATGAATTTTAGAAAAATTTAAGCAACCCAAAGCAGTAACTACAAGACAGCCAGAAACTGTGAGACAGGCACTAGGCAACAAAACAGGCCACAAATCATCTTAACCAGGAATCTCTTCCTATTCTTGCTAAGAGTAGAAACATAAAAGCCAATGGCAACTCTATATTAGAATACATATTTATAATAGATTAAAAAGGAAGATGGTGGAGAATTACGAACAATGACAACCTTAAGAATCATTAAAAAGCAGTAAAGAAAAAAATTGACATTGGCAAAACTAGGCATGAAAACAAAGTGGCATCACCCCATGAACCTTTGTAAATGAAATTGTATGCAAAATAATAATTTATTGGAAAATGAGAGATATTGTCAGTGTTTGTAGAGCAAACATTTTTAATCATTAGTGACAGTGTTATCTTCACATTTTAAAATTCATCACTTTAGTTCAAAATCCATAATATATTAGAAAATTTAAATGACACTTAAAAATGAAAATGATAAATTTAGGAAGAATGACTTGGTTCCACCTTAGGCAGAAGAAACAATGTGTTGATGACACAATATCTTTATTGCCATAGTAGATAAAAGTGTTGAAATTAGTATCAGGAAGGCCTATGATATCTTCAAACACTTATTAACCAAGTGACCTGTGCAAATCACTATCTCTCTCAGCCTCAATTTCCTCATTATGTAGAATAAAAATAAATATAGTGCCTACTTCACAGGGTTATTGTGAGGGTCAAATGAGGTAATATAAGTAATTCATTTTGCAAACATTAAAGAACTCTGTAATTGAATATCACCATCTTCATTATTACCATAATTTGACTATGCAGAGATGAATTGAACCTTAAAGGTTCTTCTCTCATAAAATCATATAAGATTCTTTGACAGGTGTATTTGTATAAATGACATTGTTCAGTGATTTTCTGATATTCAATATCATAAGCATAAAAAAGGGAAGTATATTTGCTAAAAATTTTTAATACTGATATAGTGGGTTCCTCCATAGATTGAGGAGAAATTCCCAGTTTTGCTTTCTAAATATTTTTTGTTGATACCATCATGCTTATTGCATCAAGCTATAAAACTTCCTCAATGAAACCTAGAAGCACTAAAAAAAGAATAGCCTTAAGAGTGCATAATGAAAAAAATATAGATAACATTTGTCTCTTGAAGAGATTATGATATGCAGTGAGATGGACATTTCATGGTTTCAGTATGCTGATATATAGTGAATAGGCTTAATTGGATAATAAACTATTATTGATATTGAGTAGTAAAACTGGTGAGTTCTCTCAAAGATTTCCAATAAATCATTGATGCAAAAATTGATCTTTTTAACACCATTTTCACATGATAGCATGTAGTTTTGAATAATCACATACCATAATCTTCAAAGAAATAAATTTTAAGTTGACCAAAATACAAAAGCAGAGAAAGACACAAGTGTTTAAAATACAGCACATTATCTAGAACTGTCTTGTGTAAGAAGTAGCATACAAAAAATTGACTAAAGAAATGTACGCTTTTCTGAAAGGAGATGCTAAAGTCATATAATGGGAGTGAGTAATAATAGGTAAACAATCTCAATTTTCCATGAAATGTTAAAATTCTTTGAGCATAATTTCTGCTTGCCGTTCACCTTTCCCCTTTCTAAGCTTTCCTTTTATTTGATCATATGATTTTCTTAATATTGTCACTTTTTTCTTCATTTTATTGAATGGGTTGGTTATTCAGTTGTGGTACACATTTATTAATCATATCATTATTTAATTTTAAAAGCTGGGTTTGTATGTGTGTGTGTTATGAAAAGCAACATGAACTATATGTCTTTAGGCAATGTGATAACTCCCAAATATCAACAAAATTTATTAAGTTAAGACTTATGACTGGAATGAAGTTATGGATGGATATACAAAAATTATCTAAGCTCATTACATTCTCCTCACCTAACATCTTGACTGAGTTTCTATTACTTATACTTTATGCATTTGAGACATCTGAGACCATCACTTGCTTGCCAGATCTTTACTAGAATTCATAGGAATTATTGGCCATTTCTACCAATATTCTTGCTAAATTATACCTGCCTACCTTTCACATGCCACACAAGTCTTAAGGAGAGGTGGATTATGGATAATAAACTGAGATAATTTTACCATTTTTTACTTGTGTAACCTTGAGAGTCACTTGAGATTCACTTCATCTTTCTGGGACTGCAAACTAGGAGGGCCAGACCATATCGGGAATTCTTAACAATTTTTTGTGTCTCGGCTCTCTTAGCCATCTGATGAAGTGTATAACTCCCTTAATAAAATAATGCTTTTAGATGAATAAAATAAAATGTGTAAGATTATAAAGGTATCTCAGAAGCCATTAAGTCAAACTGTCCTTTCTTTACAAATGGAGAAACTGGGATCCATAGAACTTTAGTGACTTGCTTAGAGTCATACAATTAATAGGTGACTGAAGGAAGATTTGATTAGGTCTTCTTTCCCCTAAATCCAGTGTTCTATTTATTGTGCTACAATGGGAGGGTTATTAACTTGACAGATGGGAAAGGAAAAAGAAGACTTTGAAAGGAGCGATGACAGAAAGAATTGTAGAGAATGCTGAGGATGAAAAAATCTAAGTTTCAGAAAGAGAAAGAAAATGTATTTAAATAATAAAAGGACACAGCTTTGGGAGGGAGGAACATTGGAGATTTTTAGGCAGAGAAGGGGTAGAAGAATGAGAGGTATGACCAAAAAAAGACCAGTTTTAAACAAAAACATCAGTTTCTTTCTGAGGGCTTTATATTCCTTAGGAATAATATATAGGTGTTTTTTCAAAAAGTTCCCCCTAGACTCTATATTATTTTATTTTATTTTTACTTGTCAGTATAATTTTAATACACTATATTATTATTTAATACACTATATATTCTTGTCATTAATATTTGGCACTTTATAAATCAGCTTATGTATTGACCTCCATGTTTGATAAGTCTAATTTGGTAAGAATGCTAAACTTGGAGTCAGGAAAACTTGGTTTCAAACTGACCCTGGAAAAAGTCATTTAATATTTTTGAGGATTTATTTATAAAAAAGAGAGGGTTGGACATGACATCTAAGTTCCCTTAAAGCCCTAAATATCTGATTCTGTCATACTATGAAATAAATATGGAAGACTATGAATGAGGGACAAGGAAAGACTTTTCTTTCCTAGGGGAAAGGTTACTTGAGATATTGAAGTGAACTGCCAAGACATGGTTAAAGAAGTGGCATTTTGCTAAGTCAAATTAATGTACTCATGAAGAAGACCAGCTCACGCTGTTAATAGTAAATAATTATTATCTTATAATGATTCTGTATGTGTTTGTCATTGGCTTTTATATGGATGTACTTGATCCCTTGCTAAAATAAGCTCCCCTAGTTTGTCTTTCTATCCTTAGCATTTAGTGTAGTGTCTGAAACATAGTAGGCACTTAATAAATGATATTTGATTAAATACTTGAGCGTTTCCAAAACTCTCTGGATCTCAGTAGTACTCCAACATCCCTTACTATGGATGATAGTGTTTATATCTTTTCAAAAGTTCAATATTCTAAGTAAATTAATTATTCTAAATATTCTCTATTATTTTTAGTTGTTTATTGATTACAGATGAGGGTAGCTAGGTGGCACAGTGTACACAGAGTGGCAGACCAGGAAGTAGGAAGACATCTTCCTGAGCTCAAATATGGCCTCAGTCACTAGCTATGTGACCCTGGACTAGTGACTTAACTCCTTTTGCCTCAGTTTCTTCATTTGTAAAATGAGCCAGTGAAGGCAATGACAAACCACTCCATATTTTTGCCAAGAAATCTCCAAAAGAATCATGAAGAGTCTAGTGTGACTGAAAAAACAACTGAATAGTGACTGCATATTCATTTGCAACTAATACTTTGCTTTACGTACAGTATTTATTCTAAAATCTTTTATACCTTCAGCTATCAGTTTACACAATATGGGAGAACAAGGTGGTACCATGGAGAAAACCACTGAGCTTACATTCAGAAGACTTAGTTTCAAATTTCTGATCTTATATTTCATTAGATATATGAATTTGGGCAATAATCCAATCTCTGAGCCTTAGAAGCCAAATCTATTAAATGTTAGTAATAATACTTGCCAGTTTGTATCTCTAAAGGTTGCTGGGAGGAAAATGCTTCATAAATAAAAACCCACTATATAAATACTTGATATTGTTGTTATTTCTATGATACAATGAATTTAGAGGAAGTTATTTTTATTCCCCTTTTACAGGAAGATAAGATGAGGCCAGGGAGGATAAATCATTAGCTGAATAATTTCCAGTTCACCGTCTTTATTTACATGAATGAGTTCAACTTTCCTAGTCTAAGTGTCAGACTTCAAGGGTTCATCTATGCTTCTTGAATCTCAACCTTAAATATATATTTTGCTAGACCATACTCCTTTAGTTTCTGAATTTTTTTGTAAGGTAAGTGATAAGTATAAGTCATATCATATTTATTAAGGGCTTTTGTACAAAACACTCAGGCTATGGGGATATATAAAAAGGTACAGAGTCCCTGGCCTCAAGGAATTTTCAATAGGATTGGGAGAAATTTCTTCTTTAGCAAATACACCTTAAAGAATGAATGCTCTCATCTGTGACAGTGTTTACTCCTTCTCCATCCTTACCAGAAATCACAAGCTCCACACTATCAGTAAAGAAATTCCTTTAGTAGGTCTTATTTGTTCCCATTCTTTATTATTACTAAATAGTGCTAACATTTTTACATGGCTAAGTTATAATTCAAAGAGTGTTTTGCAACCACTAGAGTAGCAGAGCCCTTTATTTAATGATTTATTAACTACATTAATATTATCAGTTTCCTAAGATTTGCTTAAAATGCACTTCCCTACAGCCCAAATGACTGTTTAAATCACCTTTTGTAAGAGATGTATTTTAGAAATATTTATAAGTAGCAAACAAATGATGCTGTGAAGATAACAATCAATATAAGTTAATCGCTTCTGATGCCAAGTCTGTACCTGGATTTGCATTGCATTTCAAATCACTTGTTTTCAAGAATCTTTGTGTGCATCAAACATATAGAAAATGGTTAGCTGCTAAAACAGGTAGGACAGAAAATATTTTTAACAGTTTTATCTAAACAAATGTCAGGATTTTTTAAAAATGAAAAATGCTAAGTATCATACAAGTGTATATTTATGCTCTTGGCAGCCAAATGTGCTTTTTAATGGAATTTAAATAAATGGAATTTTTATGACAAAAAAAGCAACAGTAAAAAGCAGTGATTATGTTTTTCATAGTTCATTTGCCTTCTTTGCCCTGCAGACCTTGTACAAGAAGAAAATGAGATCCCAAGTGAAGTCTACAATGTCATTGACTCTGAAGGAGGACTCAGAGATCCATTGGTGTTTAATGACCCTTGTTGGCCTACGCAATGGGAACTGGTATGATCTTCAAAAATAGACAGTCCTTTGGCATTGTTAAGAAATATTCTTTTGTCATGTTTAATGCAGTACACAGGCTCACTTATAAACAGTTTTTGACAGTTGGTGTTGCTTCGATTCTTGGCAAACTTTTGAAGTGATAGCATTACTAGAAAGTGAATAATCACTAACCCCTTTAATTTTTAGTATAATATGAAAATCTGAAGCACATCTAGGAAAGATATCAGTCAAGACTAAGGCTTTAATTATTTTCCCCATGTGTATGTATCCTTATCACAAATTGGAAGTGAGACGTCATGCTTGGAGATATTGCTTTTCAATAGCTGACAACATATTTCATATTTGAACTATATTCAGACAAAACCCATTTTCCTGCGTGAAACCCCACACTAAAGATCAATAGTTATAGTTTGGGATCATCATGAAAAGATTTTCCTACTCTGATATTTTTGTGGAATCTTTGCATTGTCTGTGAGATTAAAGGTGTGTTTTGGCATTTTATTCTTGACTAATTATACACATAAAATGCAGAGAAAATAATAAATGGCAGAACGAAGAGAAACCAAATATGTTAGAACTGGAAATTGTATGGAAATGAAACACTGAGGAGAGTGAAAATAGAAGCTTAAGATAACAAAAAAAGTAGTAGAAGGAAATGTATAGAAGGTGAAAACAAAAAAAAAAATTAGAGGAAAATAATAGTCAAATAATGTTCTGGATGTTTCTGAATTCCATAGACATTTCTGAATTACATAGTAGGACAGTTAGTCTGGTGTTGGAAATTTGGAAAGTAAAGTTCACATGTCTAATGTGAAGAATGAATTGAAAAATTAGAAATAATTATAATTTATCCTGTATAACATAAAGTAACTCTTAATAAGTCCATTCTACCTCATTCAGTAGAAAAGTAACGGAAAATATCTAGTTTCTTTGTTGTAACTTGATACTTATTATTTAGCTAGGAGTGGAAGAATGAATTATTTAAAACTAATAGTTCTGTATGAGTATATCAGTATGAAAAACTCAAGTAGAAATCATTACATAACAATATATTAGGCTTTGGTAATGTTATGGCTAATTGAACCCCTTCTTCCATATTTCATTTATTGAATGTTCAGTCTAAACATCCAATTTTATTCAATACAATTGAATTCAACCAGCATTAGAAATCACCCAGTGCATGCCAGGCACTATACTAGAATCTGAAAAGGCAAAGATGAAATAAATGTTTTTGTCCTCAAGGGACATTGACAGTAGAGGGCTGACATGGAGAGATATGAGGAAGCAGGGAATGATGGTCAGGGCTCTGGCCTAGGCAACCTGTGCATCAGATTAACAAAGATTTTAAGTGGGTAATATATAAGGTAGGGGCAGCTGGGTGGCTCAGTGGATTGAGAGCCAGGCCTAGAGACTGGAGGTCCTAGGTTCAAGTCCGGCCTCAGACACTTCCAGCTGTGTGACCTTGGGCAAGTCACTTGACCCCTATCGCCCACCCTTATCACTCCTGGGCTAAGGAGGGTCCCTAGCCCAGATGAAAAAGGAGGAGGGTTGGGCGTGGGGCTAGCAACCCCACCCTGTAAAAACTACATCTGCTAAAGAAACTGCAACCTAAAGTAGGGGCAGCTGGGCTAGCTCAGTGGATTGAGAGCCAGGCCTAGAGACGAAAGGTCCTAGGTTCAAATCCTGGCTCAGACACTTTCCAGCTGGGTGACCCTGAGTGACCCATTGCCTACTGGTTGTGGCCCTATGCTCCTAGAATGGAGTCCCAGGATAAATATATATATATATATGGTAAAATGAAGAAAAAGATCCCATTTACAAAGAAATATTTATAGCTATTTTTCTTTTTTTCTTTGGATTTTTTAGTGTATATATCCAATAAGGAGATACCTGATCACAAAAAGAATGAACATTTTTAGTCACTTGAAAAATTCTAAATTATTTTACATAATGGAACAATTCATATCTCCACTAATAGTGTATGTATTTTTTTGCAGTCCCTTAATCATTGATTATTTTTTACCCTATTTTCCTTAATTTAATCGGTTTGGGGTAAAACTTCAGAGTGATTATATTTTCATTTTTGTAATTAGTAGTGATTTCAGATAGTCTTTCATGTAATTACTTAGTATGCAATTCTTCTTCTGAGAGCTGTTTATTTATTTTCTTTGACTATATCCATTTTCTCATTTTTTTCTTGTAATATGTTTGTATCACTTCAATGTGTATCTTAGATTTCAAATACTTGTGAAAATATTTAATGCAAAATTTTCCTGCAATCAACTGTTTTTTTAAAATCTTAGTTGCATTGGTTTTGTTCATGCAAATATCTCTTAGTTTCATGAAATTAAAATTATCTATGGAATCTTTTAAAATTAATTTCTTTTTCATGTAGTTAAGGACTCTATTTCTAGTCACAGCTGTGAAGAGCAGCTGATATGATTATCTTCTATTTTTTTTCTATGGTGTGACCTTGAATATTCAAGTCATCTCAATTCTTAGCTCATTATTGTATAGGCTGTAAAATATTGCTTTAAACGAATTTCTACCAAACTATCTTCCCTTTTACTGACAGCTCTTATCAAATAAGGAATTCCTCTAACATATTTCTTTCTTCACAATGATTATAAGAAGTAAATAAAAGCAAAATATAGCATCACAGATTCAGAGATTTAGTTCCTGAGAGTACCTTTAAGATCCCCTACACCAAGACTTAATTTTACAACTGAGGAAACCTAGTCTTAAAGTCCCATAGTTAGTATAACTACTTGGTTAAAACTTAAAGCCTTCTAAATCTATGAATAGCTACTTAAATCTCTAAGGTTCCTTTTATCTTGAATAGTTTTCGATTCTATGATTTTTATGAATGATGTATAATATGTATATAAAATTTCAAATCATGAGAGATATAGAAGCAGAATGCCATTTCTTGAGTCTTTGGTTTGCTGAACCAATGAATAATTACTTAAAAGGTAAGACACACAACTCAATTTCTTAGGAGCAGAGATCTAGGGACCTCAGAGGTTATTTAGTCCAATTGCTTTATTTCACAGATGAGAAAACTGAGGCCCAATGAGGTTACATGGCTATAGATCTCAAGCAGTGTCAAAAGTAACAAAATAATAATTATGTTTTATATTGTACCCTACATTAAAAATGATTAATTGGCACCTTTCAGCATTCAATGGGAAATACATTTCCTTGCCTTTTCTCCATCTCAATTCTGTCAGAAAAACAGGTCTCAGAATGGAGACAGCAGTGAATCATAGGACTAAATATAAGGGATAACTGTCTTTTGTTAAA
This sequence comes from Gracilinanus agilis, assembly GCF_016433145.1. NCBI lineage: Eukaryota > Metazoa > Chordata > Mammalia > Didelphimorphia > Didelphidae > Gracilinanus > Gracilinanus agilis. The sequence goes on from NC_058133.1 coordinate 344,525,377, forward strand.
ATACTTTAGTAAAAGCCATCCAAGGGGCTACCTCCCCAAATAACAGAAAACTGGAATGCAGGATGTATGTTTTTGCTTCCATTTCCTAAAGGTGAACTCAGGAATTGACATACTATAGCAATATAGGAAGGCAAAGTACATGACCTGACTTGTGTGAACATTGTTGGAAAGATAAAAACAAGGTACATGCACATTCTGATTGGTGTCTCTCCTCTTTTGGTAGGCAGAGTAAAGACTTTCCTGGATCTTTGATAAGTCAGACTGCATTTCAATAACATTAATTTTGAGCCATCTTTATGAGCTCATGTTGACTAAGTTCAATAGAACTGTCAGAAGTACTAATTTCTAATTTAATTTCACCGTATGTTTGGGCATATCTATCCTCTAGGTTATTTAAATATATTATATTCTCCATACAGCTAGGTCCCAATTAGTACAAAAAACAGATCTCTCTGAAGTGATTGCATTGTTCATATTTGCACTGCATATTTCCATTAAATTGTAACAGTTCACCATCTTTTCTCCAATTGTAACTTTTGGAACTATAAATTGGAATGCCTGGGGCCACATCAATGAATATGGTCTTCATACTAATCAAGATGTAGCTGTATATAAGTGTAATTTCGGACATACTTACATTTGTATTGAGCTAAAACTTTCTTGATAATCTGTTTGCTTGTAAGTCTTCATTAAGTACGGCTTCTTTCTCCTAGAAAGTTGGGACTGTATTATTGACTGAATTTCAGCTTACTGTTATGCTTAAACTTATATGGGCTAATTGCAAGGGTTCTTTTCTTCAACTCTGTACAATATGTTATGCTAGGGGATGTGGCAGATGAAAATAAGAATTAGATATAGTTCTTGTTATCACAGAGCTTTCATTCTAGCAAAGGGCAAAAGACATTTAAAACAAATTTAATATAGTAATTCAGAGTATAATTTAGGATTTTACCCACTAATTTCTTATAATAGTCATTTGTAATAAATAGTACAAATATTATCATTCTTTATCAATATTTTGAAAGTGAGAAAAGAGAGGTCCGATGGTTTGTCTAAGGTCACCTAACCAGTAAATGACCAGGTATCCTGACTCCAGATATGGAATTATTTATACTACAGCATGCTTTTGCTTATATAATGGTTAAATAAAAGTTCAACAAGTCAGACAAGGTTAGAGGGCATAAGATAAGACTTTATAAAAAAGATGACATTTTAATTGGGTCAAAAAGTATGGGCAGGAATTGAATACATGAAGCTGGAGTTGAAAGATCATTCTTGGAGGAGTCGAAAGCAAAGGCACAGAGTTAGGAAGCCCAGCGCTTGATCAGAAAAAAGCAAATACCTAATTTGGTTGATTCATAGGAATCATGGTAGAGAAAGAGAGATAAGGCTGAAAATATAGTTTGAGACCAAAAAGTAGGTCTGAATACAAGAGGAAAGAATCTTGAAAGTTTCTGAATAAGAGGTGACATGATCAGAGCTATATACTTTAGAAATATTAATCTGACAGCACTGTATGGGACTGATTGGACAGGGGAGAGAATGGAGGGGGACATTTAGAAGCTATTGTAATAGTCTAGGCAAGATGTAATGAGAGAGACAATTGAGTGATGTCAGCAAAAATGAATAGAAATAGATGGATGTGAAAGATATTGTCGAGATAGAAAGATTTCTTTTTTGACAAGGCTTCTAGGCTAGTCGATCAGGGGGATGCCAAATACCTACTATGCCTGGATTTCAGCAAAGCATTTGCATAATTTCTCATGCTAGGACCAGGACTCAGGAGAGAGGCCTGTGCTAGAAATATAGAAATGGCAGTCATCTTCATAGAAGTGGAAATGGAAGCTGTGAGACTTGGATGGAGAGGAAGAGAGACTTCAGGAATAGGTGAAAAGACCTGAGGCCACAATGCAGGGATGGCAACATTTAAGTGGGCAATGCAAAAAGAAGAATAGAGCCAGAGATATTTTTAGAGGGGAAAGAGAACCAATAGAGTGCAGTGAGAGAGAGGCAGAAGGGGAGGGAGGTGGGAAAGGAGGGGAAGAGGGATAGAAAAGGAAGGGGAGAGGGAGGAGAGAATGCAAGTTACAAGGGAACAACACTTGATGAAAATTTTTGGAGAACCTCAAAGGAATTGGTCAAATGAACAACATGAACAGAAAATTCAGCACTAAATGAAGGCACAATTGTGCTTTTTTTGAGACTGTTAATAGAAGTGCTAGTTAAGTAACATTTCTAGGTCGACAAGGGAGGGAATTTGAGGGTATTTATATTGGCCAGCCTTAATTTCAGGCCTTATACATAGATGCATGATTATCTGCAAAGAATCAGAGGGTCATGGAGTGGAGTTTAGATATTGAGGATAATAGATAAACTTTTTAGTGACTATTTAAGAAAAACACAGGGAGTAAATTATAGATTAATATTTCTGTGTAATATCAATATTCCTCAGAGGTTACTTTTACACTGATACTTTAAAGCAATCATAATTTTATTGTGTGTGTGTGTGTATGTGTGTGTGTGTGTGTTTGGCTACCAATGGAGATGTAAATGCGTCCCTGTTGTTTTTTTTTTCTTTCACTTTGTATGTTTCTTGTCAATATTTTCCTTAACTTATCCACAGAGGTATCAAATAGATGAAATGAAGGGCTCCTTTAATTCTTTAATATCTCAAGGGCACCACTGTTGAACTTCTATTGTCTCTTTCTTATTATATAACTAATCCTTATTTTCTATTCATACACTTACTCATTACCTTTGTCCACTGTTTAATGCAGTCATTATTAATAATATATCAGAAGACCTGAATTAAAATCCTGGATGTGCTTCTTGTGCAATGTTGAATAATCACTTAATCTTTCTAGGCCTTAACTTGTTCATTTATGATATAAGATTGTTGGAATACATAATCTGTTAGATCCCATTGAGTTCTAAAGCACTGAGTCTATGATTTCAAATCCCCTTTTATGTGTTTTCTTCTCCCATTAGAATGTAAGCTCCTCTAAGATAGAGGATGTCTTTTTTATTTTTATTTCTAACCCCAGTGTTTAGCATAGTGCCTGACACATAGTAAGTACTTAACAAATCCTTTGTCTATCAAATATGCTTTATTCCATTTTTTATAGACTTATTAGTTTGTTAACTCAAAGAGCTAACATAAAGGATGCCAACATCCTTCATGAAACTTTTCCTAATTCTCTCATTGATGAGCAGGTCTTCTTTTAAACCAATATAGTATTTTGTTTAGCAGTTCCTTCATGTACTTCTCATGCATTATTGATTTTTAATAGTTATCTGTATATGCCCCTTTCCTCCCTGTCAGACTGTATGCACTTTAACAGTAAGAACTAATTTTATATCTCAACTTGATATCTTCTTTAGTGCTTCATCCAGGGTTCTGTAAACAATAAGCATTTAATTCCATTTAATTAAACAAATATTAAATGCCTACTTGATGCATTAGAGTAGACACTGGGGGAATCAAAGATAGTTAACAGAGTTTAATGGATAATGCTACTTAATGGAGATAAGGGCAAAAATGTTTGTTAATAGAGCAGAATTAAATGCATGCGATGTGTAATTTGAGTCCATCAATCAACAAATAATTGTTAAATGCCTACTATGTGTCAGTTATTCTTCTGTATGCTATGAATAAAAGTACAGAAATGAGGCCATTCCTGCCATCTTTGACTTTACACTTAACTAGAGGGAAGTGGTATGTTCATAGATTTCAAAAATATAGGATTTTGATAGAAATAAAGTGATTTGACCTGGTCAGTGTTACTAAGCAACGTGACACTGTGGTATCAGAGCCAATGGAACTTGGCAACTGGTCATTTTTTTTTTTGTGGAGTGGTAAGTATGAATTAAAAATGATGCTAGGGGCAGCTGGGTAGCTCAGTGGATTGAGAGCCAGGCCTAGAGACAGGAGGTCCTAGGTTCAAATCTGGCCTCATGACACTTCCCAGCTGTGTGACCTTAGGCAAATCACTTGACCCCCATTGCCTACCCTTACCACTCTTCCACCAAGGAACTAATACACAGAAGTTAATGGTTTAAAAATATATATAAAAAATGATGCTAAATTATAGGTCTTGGTCTTAAGAAGGATATTTGAAGGAAAGTTTGAGTGAGAATGATAAGACTGGTTCTAGAAATCTTAAAATGTTTTTTGTAATGAATTTTTAAAAGATTATACTTTGCATGTATTATGCGTCAAGTACTCTGCTAAGTGCTAGAGATACAAATAATAACGGAAGATAGTCCTTACCCTTAAAGAGTTGGCATTCTAATTAGCAGAAGCAAGTAAAAGCAAATGGTAGAGAGTGGAGGATATTTGGAGTTTTAAAAGTAACAGATTGTGAGTGGAGAAATGGAAGAACGTGTTGGCTTTTGATTTGATTAAGATCCAATGATCTTATGATTTCAGTTGAAGAACTGGAAAAGGGAGAGGAGTATGTTGAAAGGGATAGATGGCAAAGTAGCTGATTAAGAAGACCTAGGAATGAAATGGAGCAAGTTTAGGACAGGTCTAAATGTAGCAGATAGCTGAAGCAACCACTAATCAATCCACTGGGGCTCTAAGTCATTAATGTCAGGCCTTTTAAGGCAAAATCTCCTTTGGATACTGATCCAATGAATGAGAAATCTGATAAGAAAATCAGGGAATATAGCCAGAGTAGATCTCTATGTAGGAGGTGACTGATTCAGTCACCAGTGAGAAAAGAAGTCCAATATGGGATTTTCTGTTGATCTCATGATAAATTCTGGGCAAATTTCTTGTTTTTGTGTAAGGATTAATTTAAGGAGTTCAAAAAAGTGAAGAGAGCAGTTTAACAGAAACTTTGTTTTATTTAGAAAGAAGTACAGATAGGTAGAAAAGAGAAAAGAGAGATTATTAACCTTTTACCCTATAAATATACCTAAAATTTCTAATACTACCTAAAATTTCCTAAACTATATCTAACTGTCTTCTCAGGACAGGTTCTTCTGCCTGGCACACCAGTCCTAATCTACTCTATCTATAAATTATTCACTATCTCCCTAAAATAATAGATAGCCACCACTCATTCACTCCTTCAATAAGTTTTCTATAGCAGCCCAACTGTCAGTAGTCAACTGTCAGTAGATTCTTGCCTCAGAGACAGACCTCCTGCTCTCTAGAGATCCCAGAGGCAAAAGACCCTCAACTGTCTGTGGCTGATTCCTTTCTCTCCTCACTGAACAACTGTTCCCTCTAACTTACTGTCAGAGAGCCAGCTACTTCCTCTCCTCAGTTTGTGGTCTCCCTGGTAATGGAATCTTTAGCTATGGCTCATTGATTCCTGTCAGTTCTGATCTACTTAGAAATCTTGTTCTCTAGCCTCTTAAAGAAACAGAAGGAGAGATTAAGAAAATCCATTTAACACCTACAACAAGTCAGTAAAAGAATTTATTGAATATTATAGGGCAGCTACACTCCATAGAGTGCTGGACCTAGAGTCAAGAAGACTCATTTTCCTGAGTGCAAATCTGGTCTCAAACACTTACTAGTTGTGTAGCCCTGGGCAAAGTCATTTAACACTTGTTGCCCTAGTTTCTACATCTAGAAAATGAGCTAGAGAAGGAAATAGCAAACCACTTCAGTATCTCTGCAAGAAAAACCCAAATGGCATCAAGAAGAGTCAGACATGAGTATAGACATCTGAAAACAGCATGACTGTATTTCAGGAAGTATGCTGGCAGGCTCTTATGGATGATAGTACAGATGGATTCAGAATTGGGTGAATAACTATAGTGAAGACAGACGATTTAATGGATCAAGCTCAATCTGAAAAGAGGTCTCTTGTGGTAGGGCTCAGAGCTCTAGACTTGGCTATGTTCTCTTTAGTATATTCATCAATGATAAAAAAAAAAGACCTTGAAGGCATATTTATTAAATGATATGGTAATAAGGACTGGGAGTCAGAGGCCTGAGTTCTGATTCTAGACCTGCTAATAACTAATTATGTTATTTTTGTCAATTGTTTGATTTCTCTCATCTGTTAAATATGAGGTGTCAGACTAATCAATCCTTTGGTCCATTTACTCTAAGATTCTGTGACTGAATTTCTTGAAAATGCAAATCTTAGAGAGATAGATATTGCATTGGATGATAGGATCAGAATTTAAAATCATCCAGAGGAGACTTGAATGATGAAACAAACAGGATAAAATTAATATTTTTTTGCTCATGTTGTTTTTTGTTTTTTGTTTTTAAATCAAGCATACAAATACTGGGGTGTGAAACCTTTGCTATATAGGAATTCATGTGAAAAATACTTATGGGATTTAGTTCATATATACTTCAACATGCAAAAAAGTCAGATGGCAAGATTATGACATGATTACCAAGTGCAAATGCACACTTGTGCTGCATTAACAGATAAATATTGTTTAAAGAAAAAGAAACATTTCATTCAGATTAGTTGGACAATATTTGTAGCATCATATTTATTTCTGGGTACCATATTTTCAAGGTGACATTGACAAGTAAAAGCATCCAGAAAAGAGTACTTGGTTTCTGAAGAGTCTGGAAAATAAAAGTTAAAAGGACTGGGGACTTTTAGGTTGGAAAAGAATGGGGTTAATAATTGCCTTCAAATAATTATAATGGTTTTATTTGGAAGAGCTATTGGACTTTTGTGTTGCTCCAGAGGGCAAAATTAGGACTAATGAGTAGAAACTTAGGGTAAGTATATTTCCATTAAATATTGGGAATCATTTTCTAATTATTGCTATGATAGAAATTGAGGTAAACTGAGAGACAAAGTTCCAAGCATGGTTCATTTATTAATAAGGCTAGCATTTACTAATAAATAGAGTTAATGACCCTTCTTAATGACCAAAGACCTTGAGTAAGAGCAGACAGGGCCTTTCCTATCAATTAGCAAGATGACAGAGCAAAATCTACAGCAACAGCACAACATAGATGTGCTTTCTTCTGATTGATTATAATGACATAGTCAGAATTTCAATTACATTATTTGGACCTCCTCTTTGGAAACTCAGGCAATGGGAGTTGCTACAGTAGTTTAAATTGATGAGATTTGACCTTTTAGCTTAATCAGATTTCTCTGGAAAGTTATACGAAGAGGTGTGGTTACAAAGTAGAGATAATTTCAAGACAAAAGCTTGACCTTTAGGCAAGTTTCTCTGGGATGTGGATGATGGGTGAAGTTTAGAAAGGTAAGGCACCCTGAAAGGTAATATTAAATCTAACTTGATTAAGTCTTAGCAAAATAGAATTAAAATCAATTTTCAATTTTACACTACTAAGGTTATTCATACATGAAATGGTCCATCTTATGAGATAGTGACCTTAACATCTGTGGAAATAATTCATGCAGAGAGTGGATACACACTTATAAGGGATTTTGAGGTGAATATCCCACCACATTCCAGGGAATTGAACTGAATGTCCATTAATAGACCTGCTAGCTATAAGACTTTACATTTTGGAACTTCTCCTATTTTTGTAACTAAAAACTATTAGATTCAATTTGATTCAAATAGTATTTATTAAACATATACAATATGAAAAATTACTGTGCCAGGAGTTGCAGATAGAAATGAAAAAGTAAGCAGTTTCTTTGTAGAACTTAGTAGATCAATGATTCTCAGAATATGGTCTAAGGATGACTTTGACTCATAGGGCCAATTTTTTTTCATAATAATACTAAAATATTATTACTAAAATGTGATGAATATTGACAGACATAATTCACATGAAAGGTCTTTAAGGTCCTCATTTTTTAAAAGTATAAAAGGGTCCTGAAATGAAGGAGTTTGAGCATGTCTATACTAGATGATATATGCAAATAGATATTATTAGCTCATGGTAAATTGGAAGGTATGCTTGAATAAGAAATGCTTTAAAAAGTGGTCATTTCCTTAGGAGATTGTCTGTATCCATGTGTGTCTATGCAACAATGACTTTTGCTTCCCTCTTTAAGGGAAGCAGCATGACTTGAAGGATAGAGAATGACTAATTAAGGAAATCTCGTTCTGAAGGTCTATATTCTCTGAAATAACAACAAAAATGTAGTGGGAACAGCATTGATTTTATATATTTTTTCTAATCTCTTTCAATAGATGACTTGCTTAATGATAGTCATATTCCCATTTCTGATTCCATTTTCAATATGTTGTGATATGTTTTTTTTTTCTGGCTGAAGAAATTAATACATTTATGTGCTTGGAAAAGGGAGGAGTAATTCAATAAACAAATAACATCTTAGTATCATTATGAAAGTAGTTTTGACCTCCAAGACCCTGTGAAAGAGACTCAGAGACTCCAGAGGTTTATAAACCACAGTTTGAGAACTGTTCATCTAGTCCAATCTCCTCTTTTTATATAGTTTAAAAAATGAGTGATATAAAAAATTATTTGACCTGGGTTACTTATTTAAATATCAGTGATAGTATTTAAAACCAGATTTTCTGAATCTAAATCCAGTCATCCTTCTATCATAAAATATTGCTGGCCCCATGCTAAAGGCAATTGGTTTTGGTAGATCTCGAACATGAATTTATCAATTTTGGTTTTACTGTTTCATGTTGTCTTATATTGGACCTTAGTTCTCTTAATGGAAATAACAATGTGCCTTTGTAGGTCTTTAGTTGCTATTTGGTCTTTGTCTTTATTACAACAGGGATGATTATATACAAAATATTTAATTCAATTGGACAAACATCTATATTATATTCTACCCATTTTGCTAAGTCTTAGGGATTTAAACACAAAAATGAATAAGTATCTGCCCTTAAGGAACCTGAATTTTACTACAATGGCATGGCATATACACAAATGAGTATGTACAAAGTATGGGCTGGACATGTTATTTTTTAAGTGCTACCAATATAGAAACTCCCTCAGCTGAAATAAATCAACAATTGACATGAAACTTACAGAACTGCCTGAGGTACTGTGAGGCAAGTGCTATGTTCCTATAACTAGTATTTGTCAGTAGTAGAATTTGAACACAGGTCTTCTGTTCCCAATGCTGACTCAATATAGATATACCCCACTGTCTCTACTATAAAAAATTAAAAATAATTACTGGGAAGCAATTATTGGAGCCATTCTGATTTTTTTAAATAGAAAGTTGCAAATTACAAAATGTCAAGGCTCAGCCAAAGATCTAGTGCTTAAGCATTACTGGTATATAGAGAGTAAAAATTACACAGACTCCCTTGCCCTTTTTAAGGGGAATGGCATTCTAGACAACTCTTCTCAGAGGAGGTGACCAGAAAAGATCTCTTTTTCTAAGAAAAAAGTAATGCTCAGTTCCATATATGATAAGAGCCAAAGTCACTTCTGGCTTCAAAGCCAATGGAAATACCTTACTTTCTGGACCAATTCCAACATGCTAGATGGAAGCATACAGCTCCTGTTGGCAAGGATATCTTGCCAAAGAATTTCAGAGCATTTTCTTTGTGATTTTTGCTCACAATATGATTATTGATTCTCACATACAATTATTCAATTAATTAATATTTGGGGTTATTCCTTATTAATTCTATTGTGATTATGATTTATTGTTATAATATTGGCTATCCAAGAGGATTACATACAGAAGATTTACACACATAAAAAATTAATAAAGCAATGAATATATCTTCATTAAAATAGCTTAACTAAGTTATCTTTTATAGTACCAAGTATGTTTGAAAGAATATCAAGATACAAGCAGACATATATATACCTCTATCTATATTTACATTTATATTTAATCTTTTGAGAGAAGTAACCACAGACTTATTTGAAGAAAAATCCTCATGTGGGAGGTAGCAACTGAGTTGAGTCTTCAAAGGACTTGGGGATTCAAAGAGTTTAATAGAAGGACTGAGTTTATATCAAATATGGGAGAACACTAGGTAAAAGTTGGATGTTGGAAGATTCCTTTGAATAGGGGGGAAAAACAACTAGGAGGATTGTATGATTAGAAGGAAAACTATGTGAATGGAAGTGCTACAAAATAATATTGAGAAAACCTGTTTGTGGAAAATCAAAAATGTTAGAGCAAGGATTTTATATTTAATCTCAGGCTTTTGGCAAAGGTAGGTTAACTTATTTTCAGATGATACTGTGTGATGCTTTGTTAAAGGACGCTAAGTACACTTAGGGGCAACAGCATTACTAATAGTTAATAACTGAAATGAGTTCTCTGGAATTTATTAATCAATCAGTTCTTTGGTAGTCTACCATATGCTTAAGCCTGTGGACCTCTCGTCGTACTTTAAAAATATAGCTGAATAGAAAAGATGACTTCAGGATTAGGGCTAAGGAAGGAAGGCAATAGCCTAAGGCTGACAATTGGAAAAACACTGGATTTGGAGTGAGAAATTCAAGTTTCAGATTCAGGTTTGGCCATTCCGAGCTGTAACTAAGGCAGTGGAATGAGGGCTTTTCTCAAGGGCATTAGAAGCTTGGGGATGATATCAATACAATTTTTTTCTTAAGGAGTCTGGATACCAGCTAGCAAGGATAATTAGTTAAAATAGGAAGCTACCCACTTCTTCCCTCTGGTGGCCACACCCCAGATGAAATCTTTTCTCTCCCTGCACCAGTTGATTCTCTCTCCTTCAAATATGCACACCCAGGAAGATAATATCCTTAGCAGTGACCTCTCTCTACATTTTCTTGGAGATAATGCCACAATCTGGGCTTCTATTACAGGCTCTCTCTTATTGGATCCCTGTATCCTAATAAAAATAATAACAATGTAATGGTTATGATGCTGGTCAGGATGACAACAACCAAAACAACAAGAAGAAATAACAATAACAATATTAGTGTTTATGTAGCACTGACTTTGTGCCAGGAACTGTGCTAAGTGCTTTGCAATTATCTCATTTATCCTCACAACAATCCTGGGAGATAAGTGCTATTATGATCTCCACTTTACAGTCAAGGAAGCTGGCAAACAGAGGAGGTGCCCAAGGGCACTAACTTAGGAATTGTCTGAGGTCATTTTTGAACACTGGTCTTCCTGACTCCAGTTCCAGCACTCTATCCACTGTGCCACCTAGCTGCCTCCTTTAATCCCTTAATGGACTGAATAAAATCATTTTAGTGGGTATTACAAGGTGATCCCAAGAGCCAGAACTACTAGTTATGGATTGCCTGCCACATGCTATCTGAATGATGTGGGTAACTCACTTTGGCTCCTCCTCATCTCTAAAATGAGGGGTCTGTACTAAATGATCCCTAATGTCTATTTCAACTCCAAATCCTCTAAAAACTTTTAAGGTGTAGCACATAGGAAACTGAAAGGAGAAACATTCTCCAATATTGATTTTTATAAATATATATGCATTCTAACCCATCCTACTTGCATATCGGTATTCATTTACAATTTCAAATCACATGTGCTATATCCCTTAGGCTCAACGATTTTAAGTGATAGGCAGTAGAGAGAGAGAGGGAACAGTTTTTCATTGAAGAGAACTTACATAATATGATACACAAATGGCATGCCCTGACTCCAGTGAAGATGAACACAAAATATAAGAAGAATATATTATTTAAGTGATACAATTCGTAAGGTTGACTTAAAGGGACAATGAAAAGGTAAATTCAGAGAAAAGAAAAAGATCATGATGTTGCTCAGACATTTGCAAACTCTACGCAGGGATTCTTAATCTTTTGCATGTATGTCATGGACCCATTTGACAGTCTGGAAAACCTATGGATTCCTTCTTAGAATAATGATTTTAAAAATCATAATTGAAAGAAATATTACATTTTAGTTGTAAGTAAGTGAAAATAAAGGCATAATTTCCCCTACCAAGTTCAAAAACTCACTGAAATCTATCTATGGTCCCCTTGGTGGTAGGTGGACCTAAGGTCATAAAGCAACTATCAGAATCTTTGTAATTACAAAGATTTTTCAGCAGTCTTCTTTAACAGCTGATTTGTATCTTTTTTTCCCCCTCTGCTTATATATGTAAATATGCAAAGGCATTGTTGTACGTATGATAAACGCAGTAACATCTATATATCAATTTAATATGAATGGACAACCAAGCATTTATATTTCCAGTACTGCAAAATCTGAATGGAGATAGCCCCCTGAAAGGCTATCTCAGAAGAAATGAGCTGCAGCTGAGAGCAGGGATGAGTAACTCAAATAGCTCATCGTTTCTATTCCTCCCCAGAACTGACACCTAGCAACCATAGGGGGCAATGCAAGCCCAGCAGTGACACTATAGGCTGTGTCTTTGCACCTGCTGTACAACAACTGGGCTTCCATGATGCAACTTCCCAGGCTGCCCTGCTATTGTTTCCTCTTTTCGAATAAGCTGAACCCTGAGATTTTCTGTAATCTATTTCCAAGTGCCTAATTATTTTGATTTGCATTTTCAGGGGTTTACCTCCCATTTTCGCAGTATAAACCAGAATTAGAGGTTTCAGAGTTGAAGCCAAAGATAATGTCAAACATATTTAAAAAATACAATGTACCGTAAGAAGTGGTACTTTTAGATTTGTGTAAAGGGAGGGTAGTTTGCTCAGGGAAGGTGATTTCATCAGTCCCATGCTTTTCATTTTATTTTATTTTATTGTTTCGCAAATAAATGCTATTTTCTGAAACAGCCAATTGATGGAATCATAATCTTTTGCTTAAATTATGTTGGATTTCTCAATGAAATGGGTGTCTGAAAATTGTGAATGAAGAGGCAATTGTCAAACCAATGAAAAGAGAGTTTTCAAATAGTATTTAATGCCATGCTCATTTCATTTATTTATGCATTTTTATTTTAGGAGAATAGTCACCGGCAGTGTACTACCTAAAACATGCCTAAGTATGAATATTGATGGGTGAGATGCTCTTGCCCATCATTATAAAAGGACTTCTTTAGTTGAATTATTATTAAAAATGATTAGAATATCTGATGTGAGCTGTTAACAGTCAATTTTCATTTTGTTTCATCTGCATCCTCCAGTCTATTTTTACAATTACTATTTATTTGAGCTAACCTCCAGCAAAAAATGATTTAATGTCCAATCTGTGCATTAAAATGCACTTCTTTTCTCTTAATATGTAAAAGCAGATGGGAATTTCATTTAAGCTCAACTCTGCACTGTGGATTTTAAGCAAAATGAAAGTAAGGTAGAAAGCCTATTTAAACATGAGTATAGAAACAATTTCTTTCCTTGGCTGGAGGGAAAGAAGGAGTGGTCGAAGTAATTCTTATCTTTGATGGGATTCACCACTAGTCTGTTTTCTTATTTGGTTGAATGCAGAGTACTATAATCATGCTATTTCTCTGCAGCATTTTTTCTCACTAATAGTAATGAGAATAATTGGATGGTGTTTATACTCTAAAGTGCCTTTTTTCACCAACCTTTGAAGTACTTTATGGCTATTCATTCTCTCTGCATGCCTTTGTGGTTCATGGGGATAGATATTATGGATTCATTGTTCCCATTTTGCCAACAAGGACACCAAGGCACAGAATGGAAAAAAAAAAGTTTGGTGGATGAACGAGTTAAAGGGCATGTTTTCAAATACATCAATAAAGTTAGGCTGTCAAAAGCTGGCCAGTGTGCTATCCACCTGTCCATGATTTTTAGGGATTACTGATGGCTCCACTTGTTATTCTACATTCCTATTTTCATTCCTCAACTATTTGCAGAAATATTAAATAATTTATAGGAAGATAATTCTGAGACTCCCTGGATAGCAGAGATAATAAAAATGAGGGTGTTTTATAGAACTATTAGCAATGTAAACTTATTGACAGCAAGCTGAAAGGTAAAAGTAGAATAAGGATAAGCATGAAACCCACAACACTTAAAAACATACATACAAATAACACTCATACTGATGCCCGAATACTAAATTGGAAATATAACTTACATATCAGAAAGCTGTTTGAATTTATTGAATAGCTCTGAAAAATCCAAATATCTCCTATGTAAGTTAACAAAGAAAGATTATCAACTAGTTCTAACAAATGAAATAACAACAGTTACCAAGTGGTGAACATGGACCAAAAACCAATCTACACAATGACTGCAGTTATGTAAATAAAATCAATATGGAAAAGCAACTGAGAAAATGAAGGAAATCCAAAAAAGCTCCTCAAAATGTCAAAACAGACGTTATCTGATTTTGAACCCAACAGGCTTATATGTATATAATGTATTCTACAATATATACTCTTATGCACACATGTAACAAGTTATTATGCATGTATATAAGTCATATACAGACTCTATGATATATGTATCCTTGCATCTGTACAGAGTAAATAGACAGTATGAGTGCATGCTCACATAGAATTTTATAACATATAAATATTAAACACATATATGCACATGACATGCATTTATGAACAATCTCTACATATTATATGCATGTTTATTGGCACTGTCAATCTATTCTTTTCATCTTGATATTTCTTTCTAAGTTTTCATGGCACTGTTCTTTCTTTCTTCTCCTACTTATTTGACTGCTCCACAGTTTCATTTATTGGATTTTCTTCCAAATTTCTGCCCTGGGTCCTCTTCTCTTTTCTTTCTTTACTGCTTCTGTGGGAGGTCTCTCAGCTCGCATAGATGCAAAAGGTCATCTTTATGCAGATGATTTTTGTATCTATTTATCCAGCTCTAACTTCTTTCCTAACCCTCTCTCACTTCCAGTTGTCTTTTGGACATCTTCAACTGGATGTCCTATTACAAGTAACCTCTTAAACTCCCTAGGTTCAATAACTTTCGTATTACTGTTGTGGGTACAACTATCCCATCACCTAGATTTGAAACCTCTGTGTTATCTTCAACTGTTGTGGGTACAACTATCCCATCACCTAGATTTGAAACCTCTGTGTTATCTTCAACTTCTCTTTTTCTCTCACTCCCTAGATCCAATTTAGTCTCTTGTTATTGTTAGATTGTTAGATCATTATATCATTTTTGTGGATAGTTATTTTCATATTGTGTCTCCCATTAGAATGTGAGTTTATGGAAATCAGGGTCCATTTTTACCTTTCTTTGTATATTCATTCATTATGACAGCACCTAGCACATTTTTTGTTGTTCAGTCACATCTGACTCTTCGTGACCCCATGGACCATACTGTTCATGGGGTTTTCTTGTCATTTCCCTCTTCAGTAGTTTAAGGGAAACAGAAGTGAAGTGACTTCCCCAGGGTGACACAGCTAGTACTTGTCTAAAATCAGAGTCAAACTCTCAGTTTTTCCTGTTTCTATGCCCAACACCCTATCCACAGAGCCGTTTAGCTGCCACTATAACCATTCCTTACACATCATAGGTATTTAATAAGTGATTATTGACTTTACTTATACATATATATATATATATATATCTATTTGTGTGTGTATGTGTGTATATATGTCATTAACAAAAAGTTAATTTACATTTTGCCCTCTGTTTAATTAAAAAGGAAATATCAATATCTTATAAATTATAGAAATATACTAATATATTTTACTTTGACACAATAGGAATTTACCAAAAAATAATTAAACTCACTTTCCTTACCAGTAAATTCCTTTAAAAACAATTAGTCAAAATTTAACCAAAATAAAGACTGAGTACTTTAGCTTTAATGGCCTGCTCTTATCAGTGATCACTGTATTAGAGGACAGTTTTACTACCTCTCAGAGTAGGTTTTATTTACATTTTAGCCATTTGAAAATAAAAGGAAGAGGGGACAGTGATATTCAATATATTCTTGTGCTACCTTTGTTGGTTTGATGAATGATTGAAACAGGTGATCTTTTTTTTTCATATGAGAGAGAATATGGGCTTTATAAAATTACATTGGAAATATTCTCTGATAAAAAGAATAAATATGACACTGAACTATGAAATACAGAATAGCATATTGGATAGTTTACAACTTCAGAGGAATGAAGACCTGTGTTCATGTCCTTCCTTTGATATATAATGAATACCCATATAATCCTAGGTAAATCACTCAGACTTTCCTTATCTTAAGCAATTCTCTATGAGTAAAGTCGCAAAACCACACTCTGTACTCTACACTGGGAGTGTTCTTCAGCTGTTGAAATCACAAGTTCTAACTATCCCCTAATATCCCTCCACCAAAAAAAATCTATTAGAAATAATGAGGAATGATTGAGAAACCTAAAGATATTAGTCATGCATTCAATATATATTTAGGAAATGCCTACTCTATGTAAAGAACTTTAGGTAAAGGGGAAGTCAAGAAGTATTGATAACATGCAATTCCTTTTCTGAAACTTAATCTAGAAGAAGTTTAGACAGAAATCCAGATAATGATCCTATACAATATTATTATCTGTTGGACCTTATCTCAACATTTAATGTACTAAATTGAGCTAAGCTCAGGAGACATTGGGAGGATCAAACAATATGATGCATTTAAAAAAATTAAAAGTAGTATAGTGACATTACATTTAAAGAAATCAAGGTAGAATACATTCTGAGCATTTAAAAAAATGTTTCCTAAATATAAATAGTGATAATTATTTGCAATCACTGCTAGTTTCTCAAGATTTGGATTTTAGGTGGAGGTTGGCTCATGGATGTGGAGAGGATTTAATGAAAGGAAATAGACATTTAAAGTCACTGCTAAAAATGGAATTCCTAGACATAGGGTTCAGTATCGTTTTATAGTAAGTGTAGAAAAAGTATGTTTTTTTCAAAAGAGCAAGAGAAAGGATCCAAGAAATTACTTCCAGTTATAGAGGGGAATTTGATACCTTGTATAAAATAGGGCTCCCTAAAGTCTTGGTAGATAGTGTTGAGTGAGGACTCTGTTTAAGAAGATATTTCATACCTTGGTTCTTCTACTATCTGTATAATGTTGAACTAATCTCTTTGGATCTCCATTTCTTCCTTTGTAAAATGAAGGAGTTGAACTAGAAATTTACAGCTTAGACTGTAGAAAAGTAGATCTGTAAAGCATATCCAATTGTAGTTCTAATGCCTATGGATATAAAGGATTCCAAAAAACTATATCAATTTGTAAGTCGAAACGGTCCAGTGATAGAGATCTTTAAGTGCATTTTATGATACATTGTTGGTTTATCTCTTGAAACTTTAAACATTGGCTATGCTTAATGGCTACTGATCTATAGATCAGTAAGCAATTTAGGAAGCCAATCAAGCCTGAGACTGTATTTTAACTAGTTTTTACTATTCTCCCTTTCACATAACCTCAGTATTAAATGTATATAGTAAACTAACAACTGTTCATAAATAAACAACTTTAATCTATTTTAATTTCTCCGCCATCTACCATGATTATCACTTTTACAGTTTATGTGGAATACAGAACTTGGAAGGAAAACAATTTCCTTGAACTCATAAGCACAGACATTGCTCTGCCCCGTATTCATATCCACATTCTTGCCATTAGGGGATTAGGGATGTGAATTAAGGTGACATTATCTTTTTAATGCCCTTGCTTTAGATTTGGATATATTAATACCAGTTCTCTGAAAATATTTTTTGTTCCTAATTTCATTTAAGGTAAAGGATAATAGCCTCTGTATATCCTTTCCACAACTGACACAAATTCAGACTTCATTAAGTTACCAACTACTTAAAGAAAAAGCAAAAAACCTCTATGGGTTGTTGCTTTTGGTCTTTCAAAAGCTGAATTTTCTCATATTGTAGGTAATGGTGCGAATTTACAGTATCTATAAATGCAGTGTTATTGTAGTGCTTTAGCTAACGCATTGGGCAAAGAAAATCATTTGGCAGACACTACATATTTGCAAACAAACCAAATTGCACAAAAATCAAAATTGCATTACTTTCATCAATAATTACTGCTATAATTTTTATGGCGAATATTAATAGATGGGATCCCTTAAAAATGATTCTGACGTTTTCCTTTTTCTTTTGCAGTCCTGTTTGTATTTACATCCAGCCATTTATAGCCCATTAAAGAAGTAATGCTATGTTAATGTAAGGGAAAAAAAAATCGATGCTACTCAGATCAGTAGCTGTGGGGAAACAGTGCAGCAGCTGGTTTGCAAACAGCAAGCCCATATAGATCAATGAAATTACAAGCTAAATCTGCTGATGCTCACAAACTGCTCCAGCATTGTGATGTCTAACCTTTCTCAAGTTCAAGATCTCCAGCAAGCCAGCAGTCAGTAAATGGGGAGGGGAAGGAGGAGGGGAAGTAGAACGAGGGAATGCATAGGAATAATTTCACTGGATATGTAATAAGCAACTTCTGAAGTTACTGGGATAACAGCATATTCCTAATAGAAAGAAAGGGCCCTGTAATCTTTCCAGTGAGCAATGTGGAGATCTACACACTCCAGAGGTTTCCTTCCTTAATGTTCAAATATGTCACGTATTACCTTGAGCTGTAATAGTGGAAGGCTAAATAGCTCTTCTGTAATGTGCTTGTTAATATGAATTCTGGAAAATAATTTATCAACAAACCAAAGCAGAGCTTCTAGTAAATATGGTCCTTTTGTTTCCTGGTTTACTTGTAGCCTAAATAAATGTTTCTATGATATGCAAGTACAAATCAAATATGCAGAGCTTCCACACACTAATTCACACCCTGGAAGTTTATATATTTTATGTTTAAAAAAAAAAAAGAGAAACAGCAAACTTTTCATTACAATAAAGTGATTTTTTGATGTTCATTTAAGTAATGCTAGTAAATATTATTACTGTATTGAATTTTTAATATCTCATTTACTCAATCCCTTACTATATATGAACAGCATATTCATAGCATTTCCTCAGGGACACGTGTTTTAACTAGAGGAGAATTAGTTCTCACAATAATGAATAGCTATGTGTATTTGCATTAAAATAAGTATTGTCACTTTTAGACAGGAATATACAAAGATTAAAGGAAAATCACTAATTCATTTATCAATTATTTATTTTTTCATTCTTCATTCACTCATCTAGATATCTTATTATTTATCTATTCATTCATTAGTTTTTTTATTAGGCTAGAACTCTACATCTCACCCAGTCTAGAAATGCAATGGTTGTGTAAGGGCCCAATTCTAATATCAACTAGCACAGAAGCTTTAATTAACTACATTTTTTTTGACCTAAGTGGGTTTGCTCTTCCATAGGCAGTAGGGACCGTCTGCTCTTGTGAGCTCATCATATAGGTTCTGGACTTAGTGTACACCCACATTAGGCTTTAACCTGATTTAAATTTGTATCTCCCAAACGCTAGTGATCTACCAGTCTTGACCTCTCCATTATTAGCACAGATTATAGATTTAGAATAGGAAAATTATTTTTAAGGCTCTTAAATATCACAAAATTGAATTTAGTTAAATTCTACAAACACATATTCTTCTATGTGACAGACATTTTGTTGGATTCTGGGAATAAGATGATTCAAACTATTGAGGAATTTGCATTCAATTGGGGTTAGAAATGGAAACAACTGTCCAACATGTTTTATTTTGCCTTGGTTCTTTGAGAATGCCCTTATTTATTAATTCATTACATTAGCACACTATGAAAGGTTCCATTTCTTTAGTTATCCCTCAGTAGGGTCAAACAATATTAGAATAGAAAGGGACCCCTGGGATTATTGACTCTGTTCCCTTTCTCTGGCAAAGGAGAATAGCTTGTATGTCACATAGTCTCTATCTAATTCCTCTCCCAAACATCATGTCGATTTTAATTTTATTTTTAAAATTGTAAATCTAACAGCCATCACTCAATAATATTTGTTACACAAAGTAAAAATTATATGTAACTATAAACTTCCATAACAATTTAAAAATATACATATTCAATTTATTAAAGTAGCAAAAATATTTTGCATGTTTCCCATGCAGCATTCACTTCTGTGTTCTTCTGACTATTTTTAAAATATTCTAATATATTTTATTTATTTCTTTTTTCTTTTTAGATTATTATCAATATGAATTACTTCAGCCTCTCCCCTACTTAAGTAGAAAAATTACCTTGTAACAAATTAGTCAAGAAAATCAAATTCATACATTGGCCATGTCTAAAAATGTCTCATTTTGCATCTCTATTCTGCTCTACTACCACCATAATGAAGACATACTTCATTATTGGTCTTTTGAGATTATGACTTTTCACTGGAACAAATATAAAAAAGTATTTCAAAGATAGTTTCTTTTACATGATTGTGGGCATCATGCAAATTATTCTCACAATTCTGTTCCTTTCACTCTCTACTAGTTCATATAAATATATATATTTCCCAAATTTCTCTCAGTTGTCATATTCATAATTTCTTACAGTGTAATAATGTTTCATAATATTCATATGCCACAAATATTCAGGTATTTTCATTCCTTCTTGTTAATGTATCCACTTAGATTCTAGTGGTGAATATGAGAAAGGGTTACCATAAATGCTGAAAGATTATATATATATATATATATATATATATATATATATATATATTTGCTATTTATCTTTGACCTCCTTGAGATAAATTTAGTGACCACTGAGGATAGTATTCCAAATTGGATTTCCAACTACGATCCTATGTTTGTCCTACATTCTCTGAAACAATTGTCATTTTCATTTTCTATCATCTTTGCCAATCTGAGTAGTGTAAGTTGTTTTGATTTACATTTTTTAAATTAGCAAGGCAATATGACATAAATGGATAGAGAACTAATGCGGAAAACCTGGGTTCAAGTCCTACTTCTGAATATATTTTTAGATTGTGGGACCCTAAGAAAATCACTTAATTTTAAGCAACTCCCCAAGTTTTTTTGTTGGAGAGAAATTGATAACCTATATTGATGAAGGGAATTTCCTTACTCATTAGTTCCCCATGCCAATGAAACCATAGATCCTGTCTATAACCACTATCTTTTTATTAATATTTTCCTATGTTTATATAGAGAATATTTTTATTATACCATATAGCCTTATAGGACATTTAAAGCATCAAAATTTAGAATGAGAGAGGACCTCAGGAGCTATCTATTCTAAACATTTTATAAGAAAAGGCTCACTGAATTTAAATGACATGATCAAAGCCATACATATATAGTAAGTGGGACAACTAAGCACTAAACACGGTCTTCTGACTCCAACTTCTGACTGTTTTAATATACTTAACACCTAGGCACTGAGAATGGGTTAAAAATTTATTCTTGCTTTAAAAAATAACTGGTATAGTAACCAAGGGTAGGGGGAAAGAGGGAGAAAGGGAATTAGGCAGAAGGAAAGGGAAAGGGAGATTAAGATTAAAGGACTGGTCATAGACTAATAATTTATCCTCTTGATTTTCTATCTCCCTAATACAAATGCCTGATAGACCATATTTAAAGGCATAAAGAATGCCTGGTAGACCATATTTAAAGGCATAAAGAAAACTTTTGGGGAATCCTGTTATATACAATGCTATTGATTTTAATAATCCCATCTCAGTCCTAAAAGATAAAAATATCAGAATGGAATTATTTAGGTGCAATTGATTCACTATGACACTACTGTAATTGACACTATTACAAATGTGTAATATGAATATAAAGGGAAGACAATTCAAATAACAGAAGCCTATTCTAAACCTATCAGAAATTACAAAAGGGAATGGAATTCTATATGCTATAAATCAAAGAAATTCAAGATGAAACCCCAAATGACTCTGCAAACCGAAATGTAATCATTAATGGAAAAAAAGAATGTTCAATCAAATAGGGGTATTTATATTATGCCATTATAAAGATTGACATTAGCAGATTGACCTGCAAACATTCTCACCCCAAAACAAAAGAAATACAAAGGAAAAACACATGTAGAAAATCATATATAATATAATAAAATAAATTATACTATCTTTACAGATTACTAAAAAACTAGAAAGACAAAGACTTTCTAATAATAGTAATAATAATAATTATATAATATAATAATATACATATAATAAAAATAATAAACATAATAATAATAATAATAGAATTTATAAAAGAAGTGGCAACAGAGCATCAATTAAGAAATTTCTCTTCCAAAGTACACAAACATATAAAGGTGAAAGTAGAATTTAAATAAATAGGAGAATGGAGGTGAATCAATATATTTTTAGAGAATTAACTGAATGATGGAAGGGTGCATCAAAGTGGGTAAAGAGATAATGCAAAGAGTTGAATGCATGATATAACTGAATCAATTCTAAAGTAAACAACAAAGAGAATATAACTTTCATAGTTTCTATCCAATAAATGGGCTATAAGAATACACTACAGAAGGATGAACAAGGTAGTGAAAGGTGATATTGAAAGAGGGAAAAATAAAGAGGAACAGGTCCCCCCCCCCAAAGAATATTTTTAATTAGGGATAGATATATTCTGTAACATTAGCTGATGATGACCTTAAAATGAGACAAGTCTGGTGCATAGGAAAAGTACTTCCTTCCTTTGAAAATATTGAGCTTGTACAGTTAATATCTTGGCTCAAGTGAAGGCATATCAGAATTCCTGGAGGAAAGAAAGGTAGGAGGGCATAGATACAAAGAGGGAAATTCAAAGCAAATGGAAAAGTAACTGCTCATAAAGATTATAGGTGGCAGAATGTGACCAAAAAATTAACAGGCAGAGAAATTTATACAATGGGGCAATGGTACTATATTTATAAGCTGCCACAGGAATAGATATAACTAAGATTGATACAAAACAGAAAAAAAACCTGGCAAGGAGGAACTGTAAAGCAGTAGAATCAAAACTATTTAGAAGAAGTAACTCACTATCCACTTTAAATTTTGTCTGTCGCTCTTGATTGAAGAAATGCAAATTAAAGCAACTTTAAGGTATTACCTATCAGATTGACCAATATGAGAGAAAAGGAAAATGATAAATATTGAAGGGCATGCAGGAAAATTGAGACAGCAATGTACCGTTGGTGGAGTTGTCACCTGATCTAACCATTCTGGAGAGCAATTTGGAACTATGCCTAAAGGACTCTAAAACTATACATACCCAACAATTTCATTACTAGGTTTGTATCCCAAAAAGATACAAAAAGACATATTTGGATGACATGTATTATGGCTTTTTTGTGGTAGCAAAAAATAGAAAATTAGGGGTTTTTGGGAAGCTGAGTGGCTCAGTGATTGAAAGCCAGGCCCAGAGATGGGAGGGGGAGGTCCTGGGTTCAAATTTGACCTCAGACACTTCCTAGCTTTATGACTCTGGTCAAGTCACTTAATGCCCATTACCCAACCCTTACTACTCTTCTGCCTTGGAACCAATAACCAGTATTGATTCTAAGATGGAAGGTAAATGTTTAAGGGGAAAAAATGGAAAATTGAGGGATTGTTCATCAATTGGAGAATGTCTGAATAAGTCATGGTATATGATTGCAATGGAATACTATTGTTCTATAAGAAATGATGAGCAGGATGATTTGGGAAATACCTAGAAACATGTGAACTGATGCAAAGTGAAGTGAGTGGAACCCAAACAACATTGTATATGAGTGAAATATTTTTGACGAATAATTTTGAATGACATAGTTATTTTTAGCAACACAGTGATTCAAGAGAATCCCAGAGAAAAGTACCATCTGCCTTCAGAGAAAGGACTGATGGCCACTGAATATAGACTGAAATATATTATATTTCTCTTTCATTCTTCTTTTTAACTTTGTTTTGGTTTGAGATCTCTTCTGCAAAATGACAAAATTTTTACATGCTTGTGGATTAAATTGTTTCAGACTGATTAGTATCTTTGGGAGAGAGAGGAGGGATGAGAGTGAGAGAAGAAGGGTGGGAAGAAAGGAGAGGATTTGGAACTCAAGAAAATTTTTAAAGGAATGTTAAGTAGATTTTAGATATAATTTGGAAAATTAAATATTATATAAAAGGAAGCTTTAATTTCATAAGGAGCACAAAGAAACTAAGAAAAGCATACAAAGTCCATAAATCAAACAGTAGAAGTTCAGAAAGTAAAGAAAGATAAGGTAAAAGAGTCGTTTTAGAAAAAGGACAGGCATAATGTAAATTGACAAAATAATAAATGAAAGAAATTGGAGGGGAAGGGGAAAAGGATGAATTTTAATGATCCTCTTAAAATAGAGGGTTTTAAAAAATAAGATGGGAAAAGGTGGAAGATTAATACAAATATGTAGAAAGGACACAGAAAAAAAAGAATCCATAAGTCAAACAAAACTCAAAAACTAGGGAAAAGTTTGGCAAATCAGGGGCCAGAAAGTACTAAGAACAAAAAGGAAGTCTATAGCAATAACTACCCTAAAATAGATTAAGCAAATGCTATCATAAAAACAAAGTACTATTTTAAAAGAATAATTGGAACAAAAAAAACTACTTCAGGCAAAAAAATGCAGAGAAATATAAATCATCTAAAACAATGAATGTTAGTGGATTAAAAAAAATCAATAAAACTAAAGAGAGCAACAGAACAGAAAAAGAATATCTCATAATTTCTTGCTGATAAGAAACATACCTGAAATTGAAGATGTGCACTGAATATAAATGAAGGGCTGAAAAAAACAAGCCACAAATCTAAAAAAAGAAAGAGTTTTAATCATGTTATCAGACTAGGAAAAAGGGGGAAAAATCATAGTATAAGCAGCAATATAAAATAATATAATTATATTAAAATAGCAAATTAATAAGCAACAAATAATAATGTTGAATGAATATAGTAACAAAAGTTTTATTTAAATTCATGAAAGAAAAAGTGTTGAATTACAAGAAGAGAAATATACTAGCCTAATAAGAGTAGGAGCCTTTAATGTCCCTTTCTCAGAGTTGGAGAAATCTGTCAGAAAGATAACAAAAGTAAAAATATAGAATTGAACAAATTATTTGGGAAATCAGAGTTAAAAGACTTATTTTCTATTACAACTAAAGAATATAAACATTTCTTGCCACTAGATGGAATATTTACAGAAATTAAGCATAATTCAGATTATAAATATATTTCAAATAAATGTAAAATACAGAAATAATAAATAGATTCAGTACAAATAATAGCAAAATAAAAGTATTAATTCAAGCAACACAGAAAAATGCTAAAAGGAAATCTAGTATTAAAATTCTAAATAATGATTGGGTCAAACAACAAATCATAGAAACGAATTATTTAAAAGTTAATGATATAGCATACTATAATTTCTGTGATGTATCCAAAATAATTCTCAGAAGAAAAAATTACATTCCTCAAAACTAAAATTTTACAAATGTAAAAAAAAGGAAAAATTAACTGAATATGTGTTTAAAAAATAAAAAAATCTAAACAACAAAAAAGTACAAAAAAAGGAAATTTTGAAAAGAAAGAACAATAGTTGAATTGGAAACCAAAAATACTATTAAACTGAAAAGCAAAACTTATATCTCATTTTTTGAAAAAAAAAAACTTTCAAAATGGAAAGATCTGTCCTTAACTTGATTAAAAGGAAGAGGATAAAAAATGAAGCCAGCAAAGTAGAAAACAGACAATTTGAAATTAAAACAAAACCATATGAAAAAATAGAATTATCAAATCTACTAGGCATGATTGTGTGCCAATAAAAATGAGAAAAATTAAAAGGCATGTTTACCTTCAAAAATAAATTCCAAAATAATAATACCAAATAGAGATATTAAATAATCAATTGTTTATTGGATTAAAACTAACATAATTTTATTATATAAACCAGAGAAGGATGAAGAAAGGACTATAGACCAATATCATTAATAACTATCTATTAAATAATTTTAGGAAAAATGTACTAGAATAGAGAAATTTCATTTAAGAAGCCATTCCTTAAGGCCATATCAGATTTTTGCAAAGGATAAGAGAATTTTGTGTGCATGTGTGTTTGTGAACTAAAAGCTTAATACTTCAATTACATTAAGAAGCATGTATTAAAAACTTTCTCTGTGTCAGGTTTAAAATGAAGAAAAGTTTTGTTGTGTATAGATTATGCATTCCAGAGGGCACTGTAGAATCAGGATGAAACTCTGGCCTATGAGAGTTGAAAGGGATAGGAAATGAGGCATTTGATGGGTAATGAAGTTTGGATCATGATCTACTGGAGTTCATCATCACTAGGATTTAAAAAGTATGACTAGAGGTAAGAATATCACTGAGTGGAGGGTCAGACTCTTCTGCCCTCAAAGGACAAACATCACAGGAGATTAGGCCTGGAGTCAAAGGGAGGTTTTCTCATCTTTTCATTCAAGGTTCTTCATTTATCATCTGGGAGATTGGGCTGGCAGCAGATGGTGGAATACACTTTGTGTTAGAATAGATGGAAGTGGTTGCTTTAGGGCAGATGGGAGATGACTGAACTGGCCCCTAACATAACCTTTCTTCAGGGGACATATTGGGCCAATTAGGAGATCAAAACTTTATGGCACAAGAACACTTATGAGGGGTCTAATAACTCTTTAAATATTTGTAGATCCACTCTGTGGGGGAAAATAGAGATTATATTTTTTTCTGGTTGACCTTAGAAGACAGAACAAGTAGCTATGGGTGAATTTGGTAACAAGGCAGATATAAGATTGATATTTGGGGGGGGGGCAACTTGGTGGCTCAGTGGATTGAGAGCCAGACCTAGAGATGGGAAGTTCTAGGTTCAAATCTGGCCTCAGACACTTCCTAGCTGTTTGACCCTGGG
This sequence comes from Gracilinanus agilis, assembly GCF_016433145.1. Lineage (NCBI taxonomy): Eukaryota > Metazoa > Chordata > Mammalia > Didelphimorphia > Didelphidae > Gracilinanus > Gracilinanus agilis. The sequence goes on from NC_058133.1 coordinate 344,551,967, forward strand.
CAAGTCACTTGACCCCCATTGTCTAGCCCTTACTACTCTTCTATCTTAGGACCAATACACAGTATTGACTCCAAGACAGAAGGTTAGGGTTTAAAAAAAAAAAGATTGATATAAGGAAAACTTGCCTAACAATGGCAACTATCTAGTCTGTATTCTGGACTATATCTATTATGCTGCAGAAATGTCTTCAAGGTAGAAGTTTACTTTAGTTCTGAAATCACACATTGGAAGTACTCTCCCTCTGATTAGATAACAAACATGGCACCTAGACAAATTGTGCCTTCATTCCTCTCTAACTACATTCTATATATACGTTACCCTGCTCCTTATAACCTTCTTTTGATATATATCTTCCTTCATTCGATTGTAAGCTTGGAAGCAAGAAATGTCATCAAGCATGTGAAGCGCTATGTAGAAGGATTATGCTTGTTCTGTTTGGACTGAGAGGGCAGAACTGGGAGGTGTTAGTTATAAGTTATGAAAAGATTGCTTTTTCTCTGAATAAAGAATTAACCAAAAAACATCAAAAATTCATATTTTGTGAAATTGGAGAGGAGTGGCCTTCCTCCTAATAGAAGTCATGAAAGAAAAAAAATTGGAGGACCACTTGCCTGGGAAACTTTTTTTTCTGGTTTGCATTGAATTAGATAATCTCTAATGTCTCTTCAGATCCATAGATTTTGTTATTCTTCCCATTAGTCTTTTTTCTTTATACTCTCTTCCTTGGTGATCTTATTCTCATCAGTGACCTCAGTTATACACCTGCATATAATTTATCCATAGATTACTGATTCAAGTTCTGCATCTCTCAAGCTTTTTGTTTTCAAGACCCCCTTACTCTCTTAGAAATTCTTGAAGACCCTCTCTTTAGGATTTTTGGGGCTTTTGTTTATATGGGTTATACTATCAGTATTTTACATATTGGAACTTTTAGTATCTTTTTATTAAAATAGTTTTCATCCCACAGGCTCACTTAAAAGGTGACAATGAGCTCCAGAAGTTTCTGGACTATTTTTTGAGGACCATTATTCATCTCAAATGCATAATTAATTACTCAAAAACTTTACATTTTTTTAACCCTTGTACTTTGGTGTATTGTCTCATAGGTGGAAGATTGGTAAGGGTGGGCAATGGGGGTCAAGTGACTTGCCCAGGGTCACACAGCTGGGAAGTGGCTGAGGCTGGGTTTGAACCTAGGACCTCCTGTCTCTAGGCCTGACTCTCACTCCACTGAGCTACCCAGCTGCCCCAAAACTTTACATTTTCAGATTTTACAGACAAGATGACTAAAACTGAATTCATCCTCTTAAAAACTACTGCTCTTCCCACTTTTCTTATTTTGTTGATGAAGTTAACAATCTCCTTCAGCCAAGATAAAAAATGTTGAAGTCATTTTTGTCAGTATTAATCTTTCTATTGCATCAACATTTAATTCTACCACTGTAACATTTATTGCCTCTTTTCCCTCTTCTCCATTCATGCTAAAAACACTCTAGTTCATGAGATTTGTCAGTTTATGCCTTGACTATTGTTACACCCCACCATCCAACTGGTCTCCCTTTTCATTCTCTATCCTCTCTAATCCACTCTATATACTACTGTTAAAATATTCTTTTTAATGCCAATCTGATCACTTAACTCCTTTTTCTGAAAAATCTTCAATGTATCCCTAAAAATGAGAATTCTAAAGTAATATTGTAGTTGTCAATTAAAAATATTATATTATAAGTCAAAATGACTTTTAGCAGCTTTATTTACAAAGAGTGAAAGTGGAAAATTTAATCCTAATGTCTCCAGACTGCAAATGTGAATCTGAAAGTAAATCTCACCAGAATCCAAAGTCCTAATTAGGAAACCAAAATCCAAAGAACTAGCCACAGAGAACCTTCAGTGCATACAAGGCTAAGACTGCCAAGAATCTCACCAGAACTCATGCTGAAGGGAGGGTCCCACCAAAGTGTCCATGAGCAGCGAGTTTCTCCTTACCAATGAACCAAGGAAGGAATCACTCCACTCACCACCACAATCCAGGGATATAGGGAAAGAGTCTCCTCCTCCAATCCAGCTCAACTACTGATTGAATCCTAGAGCCGGCCTTTTTAAAGCAGTTTTCTTGAAGCCACTTCCTATCTCTCCCCCACTTTATGTGAACCAATCACAGTCTTTCAATTTGCCTAGCACTGCCCAGGGGATGGGCCTCTGGAGTTGTCACCCCCTCTAGCAAGTGACTTGTGAACTCTTATACTTAGTGAATGGTAAGGTACTAAGAAGGGGTACTTAAGGTTCTGATTGATTAACTTAAAAGTTGCTGATTTATAGACAAAGAGAGTTTGAGTCACTCTTCACAATTGCCTATATCAGTGATGGCAAACCTTTTAGAGACCAACTTATACTTCTAGCCATACTACCTATGAAATTCACATATTATTTCCATCCAACTTAGAATATCATGATCTTTTCCTGAATTTTTCCACCTCTGTGAATGGACTACCTCACCATTTCTGAAATACCCTGGCTTCTCATCTCTAAATGCAGAAATTTTTTTTTCTTCAAATTCTAATTCAGATATTACTGAATGCAGGAAACTTCCTATAATCACTCTCTCTGATAATGAAGTGTTTCTTTTTAGTTTTAAGGAACATTCTCCTCAATCTCACATTTGTATGAATGATATTAGAAATCATGATACAGTGATTAGGTGGATTTGAAACATTGAATAATTGATCCTAGAGTACTAATTAATGTAAGTCTGGATGTAAGTTTCTTATAAAATGAATCCAGGTGTATCCCAGTCTATAATTTCACCAATGCCATTAATTGAGACATGACATTCTTATCAATTATATAAGTGGTGCAAAGCTGAGAAAGATATGTAACTTACTATAAGACAGAATAAGCATCCAAAAAAGATACTGATAATTTAGAACAATGAACTCAAAACTACTAGGAAGTGTCTGAGGCCAGACTTGAACCTAGGACCTCCTGTCTCTGGGCCTGACTCTCAGTTTACTGAGCCACCCTGCTGCCCCCAAGAGATGCATTTTAAACAGAATTTGGGGAAAGAGAAGGCAATAGTTACTGTATTTTAATTGGTCATATTATATCTGGATGATATCTTCAGATGTGAGGATTTTAGGGAACATAATAACCAATTAGAGTATGTCCTAATATTGCTGCCCATGATAGTAAGGTGATTAGCAGTCATAAATTATGATGATCAACTGAAATAATTGAGAATAATTAAACTACAGATATTATAGTCATTTTCTATTATTTGAAGCATTATAATTTAACGAGTAAATAGACTTGTTTCACAAAAAAAGGAGTTTTTATTTAAGTTGAAGTTGTAGAATAGATTTTGGCTCAATATAAAGAAAGCCTTCTTAACAGTTAAATTTATTTAAATTTCTGAAAAGGTAACAACCTTCCAATAAGGAATATTTTCAACTATAGGATCAAAATTTATTTGGTTCATTTTAGGATATGGGTTGTACTTACTAGATGATGTCCAAGAACTTGCCCTTCCAAATTGTGGTTTTTTGGTACATAATATTTATGTGTTTGCATAGCATACCCCCTTCCTTTTTTAGGTGGTAAGTTCTTTGAGAGCAGGAACTGTGCTTTAAAACAAATTTTGTAAGATGAATGCCTAATATAATGCTTTTCATAAGTCAATAGAGAGGAGCCCTGAAATTTGCCTCTCTTCACGAGTGACTTCATCTTTAAAGTAGTATCTATTTCAACAAATAAATGAAAATTCACATATATTCCCATATATATTTTTGCTTTACCCTAGTTCAACTGCAACATTGACCATAGAGGCAGTGGAGGAGGGGAAGGGGAAGGGGAAAGCTTCTCTCTTCTGTGTTCCCAAGACCACTAACATATTAGCATATTAAGTAGCTTCTGATCCCTCTTTGGCTGAGATGACATACATCAAGCTGACCTGTACCAATTCCAAGGCTTACTACAGACCTATAAAGACTTACTTTGGTTCAGAGTAAATAATCTTCATTTTTTTTCTTTTTATTCTATAACATGCATACTAATAGAAAATGTTTTATCAGAGGTCACTTATGTTACCAAGATTACTTTTTTCTATTTTAGTCAATGAGGGCCTCTTCCTAACATACTAGCAATCTGCATAATGTTTCCATTTGATTTGTATCCTAAATTTTTAGCAACTGATCATTCTTTTTTCCTACAATACAATTGATACATTGGTCAGGAATAAAAAAAAAAACAACTACAAAATAAATGACCTCTATACTCTCCTGAGGTATTTGATTTCCCATTTCTTTTCCTTCTCTCTCTCTCTCTCTCTCTCTCTCTCTCTCTCTCTCTCTCTCTCTCTCTCTCTTTTAGATGATTAAAAATGCTTATTCCTGCCTGTTTCTATTTATTTCTGTTTCTATTTTGAGTGTTCTAGTTTCTAGTGGAATTAACTATATTGTGTTATTCAAACTCTATTCTGTACTCTTTGGTTATAGATGCCTCTGAAGGAGAGTCATATTTGCTTTGTGTTTTATGTCAGCTAATTTCTACAAATTGGAAGGATCCTACTTTTGAATTCTACTTCAGATACTTTTTTGGGTATGCGACCCTTAGGTATTAAGTCACTTAACATATTTCAGCCTGAGTTTCCTCATCTTTAAAAAGGATAATAATAGCATCTATCTTAAAGGATTGTTGTGAGGATAAAACAAGATCAAATTATAAAGTGCTTTATAAACACTAACATGCTAGATAAATACTATTATAATTATTAATTTCATCTCCATTCAGCACAAAATTAGAGAATGAGGGAGCTGTTGTGGATCTACCTGAATTATCTATACTGTCTATTCATTTAGAATGACTAAGTATTTTTAAAGTCAAGCTCTCAGAATGATAGTATCCATTTTATCTCTGCATGCCTCTAGTAATTCTAATTTATCTGCTTCTAATTAATTTAATTTGACATCAGTGGACTCTTTCTATGGGTGGACCTAGAAGTATGCTTATTGGTTGTACAAGTTGGAGGAAACCTTAAAAAAAGCCTCTATTTTTTTCCACTATGCATTTTCTGGACACAAGTTAGTTTACATATGTTAGGAAACTCCAAAATTTGTATTGAGAATTAGAATATGGTGGAGTTTTATAAAATGTTAATCATCAGTACTGAAGCTCAGAATGAGTTCAGGCTTACCAGGAATACTAATGGTAATGAATTCCCTACCCCCTCCTCTTTTTAACAATATATTTGGAGAGAAAGATTAAAGAGTGTGGTTGAAAAATGATCATTGAAAACAGAGAGTTCAGAGCTTTTCATATCTTTTTTGTTTCAATTTTCTTGGGTAAGGAGAATGAAATTTTCTTGTTAGCGACAGAACAAAAACTGACTAAAAGAGATTTGAGACCAACATAAATTGGATGCTCAGTAACCCAAGATGAATTCTATTTGCCTGGATCAGCTAAATTGACCCAGGTATCAATTATTCAATCATCAAGCCTTTCTTAAGCATGTTCCATATCATAGATACTCAAAAAATAGTGGATATGTTAGTCATGGCACTGATAGTGGTAAATGAAAGATTTTGTAGGAGAGGACAGGCAATATAGAATTCGAGAAGTCAAATATTTCCCCAATTAGAAAAAGGAAGTGAATATGATCTTTAAACTATAGGCCAAAGAGCTTGACTTTAACTACTGGTAAGATTCTAGAACATATTATTCATGAGAGAGGGTTAATGAACATTCAGACAAGGAAATGGTAGTTACAAAAATAGCTTGCTATCATCAAGAATAGGTCAAGTCAAAATTATCTTATTTTTCCACAACTCCCCTTTTAGACAGAGGTACTAGACTAGAAGATAAAAACTGGAATAGTTGCCTCAAAGAGGGTAACCATGATTGATAATATTCAAGCAGAGCCTGGACAACCACTTTTATTGATTATAGTAGCATTCTTTTTTTTTTTTTGGATAAAGATAGAATTAATTGCAGAGTTCTCTTCTAAATCTAAAATTCTTTAGATACTTAGTTTGTTACTGGATTTCTCTTGAAAGAATTTCAAAAGGCAGACATGCTTTGGTTTGGGTTAGTCTGCATACTTTGCAACTCTATAATGTATAAAAACTTTTCTTTTCTTTTCAGTGTTTTGTTTTTCTTAGATAAATGAATGATTGAAATGATCATATAACAAACAAAAATGTGGAGAGGAAAGCACTTGAATGGCATAATTGTTTCTTTTTTAAACATATAAAAGTGTTTTAAAAAGGCAGCAGTTAAATTATCTTTCTGACAGAATGATTTTGAGCTGCTCAGATACCTCCTACATTCTTTCTCAATCCCATTGACCTAGAATACATACTTTATAACTTGATAGTAGTGCTAATCTATTATAATAAATTCAATGAAATAAGAACTAGATTTGCTAACTGATATGTGGTTACTTCCTCTAAATCTATCTCTTGAGGCAAAAGTACTGGTAGTGGTCTTGGGGATAGTATTGGTTTTACATCTCAATGAAAAAATATCCATCATGTTACAAAGGGATAAGCTACCCACCATAATATTACTGACCCCTGATTCTTCTTTCTGCTAATGCCTGAAGTCCAGCACATATAAGACTCTGGGAACTGAGCCCTATGGTGACACTCATTAGTATATTGTGTGGCCTTACATCTCTCTTACCTCATTTCTCTGCTCTCTATTGTGTTCTTGATCACAGGTGTTTTGTTTTAGGTCAACAAATTTTCCTTATGTCACTCATCATAGGATGATAAAATCCTGGCTTTATATTTAGAAAGAACCATGGATGTCACTTAGTGCCACTATTTCATTTTAAAGATGAAAACATGAGTTAATTAGGGAACTATATAAGGTTAACTGGATTGTACAAAGGCACAAAAGTGGGAACTTGTAGAGTCAGAAAAGTCTTTTGTCTCTCTCTCTAGTACCTTCCCTCTCTTCCCCTGCCCAGGAACTACTAGTTCATCTGATTTTGTGTGTGTGTGTGTGTGTGTGTGTGTGTGTGTGTGTGTGTGTGTGT
>NC_058133.1:344559009-344589898 GCF_016433145.1 Gracilinanus agilis
TGTGTGTGTGTGTGTGTGTGTGTGTGTGTGTGTGTGTGTGTGTGTGTGTATGAAATGCCTTCTAAGTTCCAAAAGTTGCAATAAGGAATGGACCATATGCATGCAGTGTCTCTGCTATGCATTAAAATCACTACCTTCAAGCTCATCATCACCAATATCATTTAATATTATACTAGAAATATTAGCTTTAGAAATAAGAGAAGAAAAAGAAAATTAAAGAGTTACATGAGAAAACTAAACTATCAATCTTTGCAGATATGATGCTATATATTTAGAGAATCCTAGAGAATCAATTAAAAAACTAATAGAAGTAATTAATAACATCAACAAAGTTGCAAGATACAAAATAAACCCACATAAATTATTAACATTTCTAGAAATTTCCAACCAAGCCCAGCAGCATGAGTTAGAAAGAGAATCCATTTAAAATCACTATAGACAATATAAAACTTTAAAATCAATTTGCCAAGATGAATATAGGAACTATATGAAGACAATTTTACAAAATACTTTTCACTCAAATTTAGATTTAAACAACCATAAAAACATTAATTCTTATAAGTATTTAAAATATTAACTCTTTAAATTAAAATTATATAAATATTATAAAATTAATAATTATTCATATTTATAATTAATAAAATTAAATTTTTTAAAAATAAAAATTATAATTCTACCTAAACTAATTAACTTATTCGGGGCCATAATAATCAAACTACCAAAAATTGTTTTATAGAACTAGAAAAATAATATCAAAATTCATCTGAAAGAACAAAAGATCAAGAATATCAAGAAAGCTAATAAAAAAATGAAGGACCTAATGGTACTAGATCTTAAATTGTATTATAAATCGGTAATTATCAAAACAATCTGATACTGGCTGAGAAATCAAAAGGTAGAACAATGGAATAGATTAGGGATAAATGACCTCAGCAATCCAGTGTTTGATAAACCCAAAGATCCCAGTTTTGGGGATAAGAACTCATTATTTGACAAAAACTTCTAGGAAATTTAGAAAACAGTATGGCAAACATTGGATTTAGATTGGTACCTCACATCCGATCCCAAGACTAAGGTCAAAATGGGAATTTGATTTAAACATAAAGGGTAATATAAGTAAATTAGGGAAACAGATAATAGTTAACTGTCAGATCTATGGAGAAAGGAAGAATTTATGACCAAACAAGAGATAAAGAATATTGCCAGATGTAGAATGAATAATTTTGCTTACATTAAATTTAAAAAGGACTTCTACAAACAAAACCAATGTAACCAAGATTATAAAGGAAATAATAAACTAGAAAACATTTTATATCAAATTTTTCTGATAAAGATCTCATTTATCAAATATAAAAAGAGCTAAGTCAAATTTATAAGAATCCAGGTTATTCCCAAATTGATTAGTGGTCAAATAATATGAATAGGCAGTTTTCAAGTGAAGAAATCAAAGCTATCAATACTCATATGAAAAAATTTCTTAAATCCCTCTTGATTAGAGAAATGAGAATTAAATCTATTCTGAGGTACCACCTCATACCTATCAGTTTGGCCAATATGACTATAAAGAAAAATGATAAATGTTGGTGAGAGTGTGGCAAAATTCAGATACTAATGCATTACTGGTGGAGTTGTAAATTGATACAACCATACTAGAGAGCAATTTGGAATTATGCCCAAAGGGCTATAAAAGAATACATACCCTTTGATCAAATACTACTACTACAAGGTCTATACCCTGAAGATAAGGGATGGGAAGTGTGTCATTGAAATTGCAGAGTGGAATTCCAGTTGCAAGAAAGTGGGTCAAGCCTCAGCTGAGAATTCCAAGACCCACCCCCAAGAACTCTGGGTGAGGGGGCAGTTTAAGGCAGTTACATTCAGTTGAATCCTGGGGATTGAAGGGAGCAGGTCGTTCTGCTTGCTGATCCTGGATCTTGGGGCTCTTGAGAGCTGTCAACCTTGATTTAGCCTAAATAGATCTTCAATCAACCTCACTATTACTTCAAATTAGTAATTAAGACCACAGGAGAAGATTATCTATTAGGTTAGAGAGCTAAATAGCTAACCAAGATACCTTTCCCCTCTGGGGGGGAGGGGCTGCTTGGACCTAACAGTTTAGGGCTTCTCTGACCTTATTTTATCCTTGTTAAATCTCCTCTTCCTTCCCTTCCCCACACATTATTAAACCCTTCATCATATGGTTGCTGTGCCTGGCTATTATTTAGGGGAATACTTACACCTCCTCAAACTGAGGTCCTCCTGCCATGTAACCCCAAAAGCAAGTCCTTCCCTCTATACCCAAAAGCTTAAGACATCAAGCTTTTACTATTTTCTCCTTACTCAAACCTGTGGGGAAATAGTTTAGAAGAAGTTAATATCCCTAGAAGTGTTGCTCTTCATAGTTTCCTGACTGATCCCAGAAGATAACAGTTCAACCTCCATTTGTAACTGATTCCTAACTGCTTGGTGGGAGGGGGGAAGTAAGGGAGTGCTCCCTAGATTGTGCCCCTTCCTTTTCACTCAAGCCTGCTGAGAGCCTGTGTGTGTGCTCTCCATATAATAAGGGACAACTAAGTCCTGATTGATACAGACCACTGGCATTTTTACAGCTTCCCACAAATATCACTGTTAAAACCAATATAACAGAAGATAAAAGATGGGAAAGGACCTGCTTGTACAAAAGATATTTATAGTTGCTTTTTTTTGTCGTGGTAAAGAATTGGAAACTAAAGGGATGTCCTTCAATTGGAGAAAGGCTGAATAAATTGTGGTAGATGATAATGATGGAATACTGTTGGGGTGTAGGGAATAATGAACAGGATGATTTCACAAAGAGCTGGAAAGACCTACATGAACAGATGCAGAGTGGAATAAGTAGAACTAGTAAAACTCTCAGCAATACAATGATCCAGGACAATTCTAAGGGTTTTATGACAAAGAATGTTATCTACCTCCATAACTGTTGGGGTAGGAATGCAAATGAAAATATATAACTTTTTACTTGTTTAGATGGATATATGTTTTCTTGCTTTAGTTTTATAAGATTAGCCACTCACAAAAATGAACAATATGGAAATATGTTTCATGTGATAATACATGTATAACCCAGATTGAAATGCTTGGCACCTTTGGGAGGGGGAAGGGAAAAAAGAAGGGATACAATTTGGATGATATGACTTTGGAAAAGTTAAGTGGAAATTTGTTATTACATAAAATTGGTAAAAAAAAAATCAAACCAAATCAAATTTCTACCATGCAATGTAACCAGTCAGATTTTCTTTCTTTTAATAAATTTGTAGTAGTGAACATTATAATTTAAAATATAATTTCTTTTTAATTCTAATTCATGAAGGATACTGATTGTATAAAAATTGGAGATAATTAATTTAGCCAACATTTTTAAGTGTTTATAATGTGCCACATAAAGTAGAGTTGGAGGTTCTGGTCCTCTCCATGTCTTATTCCTTAAATAACCAAAACAAAAGTCCTTCTTGAAGTTTAATGATATGATTAATTTCTTTATCTTATATAAGATGTTATATTTTATTCTAATTTATTATTTTATTTTAATAAAATTGGGAACTAGAGGAGAGAAATATTTAAACAATATTAATTGTTACAGGGAAGAAAGAGAAGGGGAGGAATATTTTTGGCCTTGTTCTGACTTTTAAAAAAATAATGAAAGCATCCTCATGCCCAGAAACCCTCAGCAATAATTCCTCTTGACTGCAGTAAGTACCTGCTTTTGAGTAACAGAAAGCTGATGAGCTGCAGGCTTCCCTGCTGCTAAATTCATCTAACAAGCCACTCCTGATTTTTTTTTTTTGCTTTTAAGGCCAATGGAAACCTTATACAATGGTTTTATTTGGCCTCTTTCTCAAGCTAGATTAGATCTGGACACTTGTATATTTTCCCCTGCAAATACATAAATTCTGTTTTGAAATAAGATTACACTTTTAAAAGTTGAATAAATCCATATATATTAAATGGTTGAAAGTGGTTTCTAGGACCAGGCCTACAAGATCCAAATGAGGTTAAGTGAAGAGAAGTTATCACTCAAGGAAAATAGTACCTATAATCATCATGATGGGAAATCCAAATTCTAGAATAAGATGAAACATATTGAAGAAGGTACATGTGAATTTTTAATACATGTACAGATCAAGATGAATCTAGAATAGTATATATCATCTATCTAGTACATATGGCATATAGTGCACTGTTGATAGATAACTGAGAAAGTAGAATTACTCAATAATCAATGCTGCATATTAGAAAATTGTATCATGTTAAAACTTAAGAAGAAAACAATTATGACTAGAAACCAATATATGTTTAAGGATAGTTATTTTAGCTAGTTGCTGCCCATCACTGGCACAAATACAATTTATCATTGTTGATACTAGCATTTAGAAGCTCTGCTTCTACAAGAGAAGGGCTTGTTGACTATGAAACATTGTCTATACAAACTAAACAAGTGATCTTATTATAACCATCATCCTGATTCTTGAATTCTTGTTATAATACAATCTGACAAGTATCTATTCTTATCCTATGGACAGATACCTGGAAGTAAATAACATGACCCTTAAGATAGTCTTGTCCACAATGTCTGTGTTCCTGCTTCCATCTTATGTTCCCATGGCTTCCCTACTTCAATTTGCAGAATTAGATGACTGAACAAATCAAAAGCATTAACCTTATTTCCTTTAATGATAGGATTATTAGAATAATTTTATGGTTCTACACGAGATACTAGAGTCATCATCTATTCAGGAAAGATATATAAATAATAGATGCATATATTCCATATTGTGGTATATGTTGGATGGATGGGCCAATGAATCAGTGCTTTAATACTTATGTTTTGGATCAGCAATGTTAATGCACAATGAACTGGGCCTTAGATGAAAAAGGAGAAAAAAATTGGTGTTGGATAGTATTAGGTAACTTGAATAGAACCTATCATGCTCTCAAGTTTCTTTCTGCCATAAAAGTCCATTAAAAAACCAAACAAACATGAAAGCCATCTTGAAGTTGTTCTATGGCTGTGAATTTGGAACATCTTATCAGAAAAATCTAGAATTGCAGGTCACTCAAAGACATAGTGGTTTTTGGCAGACTATATGTAGCTTATTGGCAATGATTCATTTTCCATTTTGCAAAGAAATATGATCTTTGCACTGGAAAGGTAAGGAAAAAAGGATAATGAGACTCAAGAAAAATAAAGACAACCTAGGATTTATGTTTGAGTCACTAGGCTCAGTTCCAGGTAAGGAGAATGGCAGAACTATGAGAAATAACTGTCAATTTTCTGTCGATGATATTTCAAAGTTCAAGGAGAATGATAGGATTATTGTTTCAAGATTTAAGAAAGGCCAGGGTCCTACTTATGAAAAAGAATGAAAATTAGAAAATATAGAACAAAGGGATTAATGTCAATTTCTCAAGAAAATTATATATTGGGTAAATTAGTGTTTATGAACATGAAGAAAGAGAAATGGTGATCATGAAAACCCAGCATAGGTTTATCAGGAACAAGTAATGCTTAGATAATCTTTTCCTTCAAATAAGGAAACTGGTTGGTAGACATGTAAATTTTTTGAATGTATTTTGCATAGATGTGCACAAAATAGTTGACATTTCTCCTTATCCTATTTCTGTAGACAATACTGAAGTATATGGACTAAATGCTAGTACCATGATTTTGAAAATTTGTTGAATGATCAGAGTCAAAGATTAGTAGTTAACATATTGTAACATTTTTAACAGTATGTTTTTAGTTAAATGGACCAGGAATCCACCCTAGGTCTTTTCTTATTTTACATTTTCAACAATTACTTAAATGGAAGTATGTTTGGCTTGTCTCTCAAATTTATTTTTTTAAAGCCTTAACTTCTGTGTATTGGCTCCTAGGTGGAAGATTGGTAAGGGTGGGCAATGGGGGTCAAGTGACTTGCCCAGGGTCACACAGCTGGGAAGTGTCTGAGGGCGGATTTGAACCTAGGACCTCCTATCTCTAGGCCTGACTCTCAATTCACTGAGCTACCCAGCTGCCCCCTTGTCTCTCAAATTTAAAGATGATACAAATCAGAAAGAGAGTGATGGTTTGGATAAAAATCAGTACGCAAAAAGATCTTTTTTTAATTATTTTTTTATTTTTAAAAAAATTTTCCATGGTTACATGATTCATGTTTTTACTTTCCCCTTCACCCCTTCAAACTCCTCCATATAGGTAACTCACATTTTTACTGGTTTTAACATGTCATCAATCAAGACTTATTTACATATTGTTGATAGTTACATTGGTGTGGTCCTTTCAGGTCTAAATCCCCAATCATGTCCGCATCAACCCATGTGTTCAAGCAGTTGTTTTTCTTCTGTGTTTCCTCTCCTGCTCTTCTTCCTTTGAATGTGGGTAGTGTTCTTTTCCATAAATCCCTCAGAATTGTCCTGGGTCATTGCATTGCTGCTAGTACAGATATCCATTACATTCAATTTTACCACACTGTATCAGTCTTTTGATTTCTTTACCTGAAAATTGCCTATTCATGTCTCTTGCCCATTTATCAATTGGGGAATGGCTTGATTTTTTATATAATTGATTTAACTCCTTGTATATTTGAGTAATTAGCCCTTTGTCAGAGTTTTTTGTTATAAAGCTTTTTCCCAATTTGTTGTTTTCCTTCTGATTTTGGCTGCATTGTTTTTGTTTGTATAAAAGCTTTTTAGTTTGATATAATCAAAATCATTTATTTTTACATTTTGTAATTTTCTCTAACTCTTGCTTGGTTTAAAAATCTTTTCTTTCCCAGAGATCTGACAAGTATACTATTCTGTGTTCAATTAATTTACTTACAGTTTCCTTGTTTATATTCAAGTCTTTCACCCATTCTGAATTTATCTTAGTGTAGGGTGTGAGATTTTGATCTAAACCTAATCTCTCCCATATTGTTTTCCAATTTTCCCAGCAGTTTTTGTCAAATAGTGGATTTTTGTCCCCAAAGTTGGGCTTTTTGGGTTTATCATACACTGTCTTGTTGACATCATTAACCCCGAGTCTATTCCACTGATCCTCCCTTCTGTCTCTTAGCCAGTACCATATTGTTTTGATGACCACTGCTTTATTGTATAGCTTAATACAAAAAGATCTTGAAAAATGAGAATGTTAAAGTAAACCGAGAGATAAAATTTAATAAGGAAAACTACAAAATCTTGTACTTGTTTTAAAAAACGACTTCACCAATACAAAAGGGAAATTTGCCTAGAAAGCAATTTGTTTGACTAAGATCTGGTGGTCTTCATGAAATTCAAATTCAGTATGTCAACAATATGATATGGTAGCCAAAATGTGTTAGCCAACATATGGAATACAATATTCAGTCCTGAACCACAACTTGCTTTAGAAAGGATATTGATAAGATGGAGAGCATTCAAAGAAAGATATCCAGAATTCCAAAGAGGATGAACATTATGCCTTGTAATGATCAACTTACAGAAATGAGTGTTTATCCCAGAGCAGAAAAGCTTTAAAGTAGACTTGATTCTTCAAGTGTTTGTCATGTGAAAAAAAGTTTGAACTTTTTCTGCTTAGCAGAAAGAGCAGAGTTAGAAGAATGAGTAGAAACCAGAGAGGAAGATTTCAACTCAATATAAATTAAAAAAAAAAAAAAAAGATTCTTGTCCTCAAGGTTCCGGGTTAATATGGCGGCAGAGTAAAAAGCAGCTGCTTGATTTCTGCTAACCCACGCATATAGGACTCCTCAAGAACATAAAAACAAATCCAGAGGAAAGAAGGGACCCCACAACAGGGTGCAGCATCAAAGGTACGTGGAATCGGGGCATTTCCATGCTATAAAGGGGTGAAACAGCTCTCACGAAAACACTAGCGGAGCAACCCCCTCCCCCACCGTACACCACCTACATCACCAAAGCCAGCACGCAAGAGTCAGAGCAAGTTTGGGGCACCCATTAAGTCATTGGCAGCTCACCAGGGTTTGTTCCTGAGAACAGCAAGACTTAAGACCCCCCAAGAGGCTAAAGAACTCACGGACTTTGAACACAGACCCTGAGCCCAGGTGCAGGCAAAGGGGCTGACACAGGCGAGGGCTAAGGCGAGGACTAAGGCGTGGACGAAGGGGCTGATTCTGAGTGCAGGAGCAGACCTTGAGTGGGGACCCAGTGCAGAGAGATGCCTGACTGCGGAAGCAGCTCCCTGAGACTGTTAAAGGAGCTTCAGGCAGAAGAACGAGCAACAAGACCACCAGGAGCCTTGTCCCAGAACAACTAGACTTGAGATCTCAGGAGTCTAAAGAGAGTAGACAGTTCCTGGGCATGAGCATAAAGCTGAGAGGGCACTTAGCTTTCAATGGCAAGCCAGAATCATGAGGAAAACCAGAAGAGAAAGATGAAGAAGAAAAAACCTTTAACACTCGACAACTTTTACACAGAAAAAATCCAGACAACAGAACAAACAGCACAGGAGAACAAATAAGTAACCATATCCAAACCTTTCCAAAACAATGAAAACGGTTCACAAGGTCTTGAAGAGTTCAAATCTGAGATCACGAGAAAGATGGAAGAGATCTGGCAAGAAAATAACAGTTTAAAAGGCAGAATTTCACAATTGGAAAGTGAGGCAAGTAAATCAAAGACCAGACCAGAAATGACCATATTGAAAAGGAAAACCAAAAGATTGTAGCTGAAAATCAGTCTCTTTGGGCAATTAGAAAAAGATGCCCCCAAATCAAAAGAATTAATAAGCAAATTGGAGACCAAAATCAAATAGCTGGAAAACAGGTCAGACCAAACTGAAAAGGAAAATCAAAAGCTTATAGCAGAAAACCAGTCTCTAAAGACAAGAATTGGGCAAGTAGAAGCCAATGATCTATCAAGACAGCAAGAACAAATGAAAAAAGTCAAAAGACTGATAAAATAGAAGGAAACATGAAATATCTCAATGAGAAACTGACAGATCAAGAAAACAGGTCTAGAAGAGACAATCTGAAAATCATTGGTCTTCCTGAAAAAGCAGAAATTAATAGAAATTTGGACTCCATACTAAAAGAAATTATTCAGCAAAATTGCCCTGAAGTTCTACAACAAGAGGGCAATATAGACATTGAAAGGATCCATAGATTACCCTCTACACTAGACCCTGAAAAGACAACCCCCAGGAATATAATAGCCACATTCAAGAGCTTCCAAGTAAAAAAAAGATTCCTGATGATTAGAGTTTCCTGAAAGTGCAATGGTGTGCCTTAGTATATAAAGAATTTCCTCTAATAGTCTTCAAATGAAAACTGGATAACCAATTCTTGGAGATTTTTTTAAAGAGGAAATTATTTGATATGATTTAGACTAGAAAACTGTTGTGATTTTCCTTTTGACTGGATTTCTATGTTTATTATATGGGTTAATGAGTATGTGGTACAAAAGAAAATTACATGTATAGCAGGCAAAGGATATAAATTGCTAATAAAATAAGAAGGAAGTATTAATAACATAACAAACCCTAATTATGCACAAGTATCCATGAGACATTAAAATAACTCCAATGTATCATCTAGATTATTGAATATTAATCAAGGATCTATCAAAATACATCATTAATAAAAGCACTGGATGAGAAGACTTGGATAGGTTGCTTTCTGCAGCAGTGAAAGGAATTCTCATGTTGATGAGATCATGATGTATCATTGTGTTAGATTATTATGCCCAGAAAATGCCTGGTTATCTTTATTTTAGCAAAGCATTTGACAAAATTCTTTCATGAGAACTTTTGTACAAGATGAAGAAATGCATACTTCATTCTAGTAGTCATATTTATGTTACCATTGCTTGAGAATACAAATCCTAAAATTATAGATGAAAGGATTATTCTTAATCTGGAGGAAAGTGTACCATTTCATTCCAGAGGTCCCTCATATTAGACTCTAGCAGCTAGGTGGTACAGTGGACTAAGTGCTAAGCCCAGTAGGAAGATTTGGATTAAAATCTACCTTCTGACACATTGTGGTGTGTCAGACAAATTGGTGATTGTGGGCAAATAATTTAATTTATTTCTATCTCAGTTTCCTCAACTATAAAACATGGGTAATAAAAGCACTTACCTCTAACTATTAATCTGAAGATCAAATAAAAAATTTGTAAAACATTTAGCACATATAATAGATATAGCTATGGCTCAGTAATTAAGACCCCTGGGTCTGGAGTCAGGAAGATTTGGGTTAAAATCCAGCTTCAAATACTATGAAGCTGTGTAACCTAGGGGAAATCACATAACTTCTGATTTACTGAAAAAGGGTTCCACTGAAACCACTGGAGAAGGAAATAGTAAACCACTCCAGCATCGTTGCCAAAAAAAAAATCCCATAGATAGTTATGGAACAGAGGGTCATAAAGAGACAGATATGACTGAATGACTGAATACCAAAATTGTGTGTTTTCTTCCATACTTCTATAGTCCCAACATTTTTATCATTGATATAGAAAAATTATATATATATATATGTATATATATAAACACATATATACATATATCATTCAAATAACACAAAACCAGCAGGAATAACCCTTGGGAGTCTACCTACCAAAACACCCAGGAACTGCATGAGTAAAACTATAAAACAATCTTCATGAAAATAACTATGGACATAAATAATTAGAAGTCCATTAATCATTCAGCTACACAATGAGTCAATATAGTAAAAATAAAAATTGTATCTAAATTAATTTATTCAACACCATTCAAAAAGTTCATACCATAAACAATCTAAAAAAGAAGAAATTACCCTTCAGATGTGTGATAAAATTACAGAAGGTAGAATGCGCAAATTTTGATGTCTTGAAAGGACAATGACAGAAAGTAAAATATTGTGGAACAATCCAATATAATGGACTTTGCTACTAGTAGATTTGCAACAAGCCAAGACACTCCTGAAGGACTTATTGGAAAGAATACTAACCTCATTAAGAGAAAGAACTATGGGAGTAGAAATGCAAAAGAAGAACATATAATGTCACTTATCACATGTATATATGGGTATATAATTTGGGATTTAGGCTTTAAAAGAGCACTCTATAGTAAAAATGAATAATATGGAAATAGATATCAAGTGATAACATTTGTACAACCCAGTAGAATTGCTTGTTGGCTGTGGGAGAAGGAAGGGGAGAGGTGAGGGGAAAAAATGAATCATACAAACAAGGGAAACTATTTAAAAATAAAATAAAATAAATAAAATTGTTATCCAGAATGGCTGGGCAAATTCAAAGGATTCTAAATAATTATTAATGCAATTAATTTATCACAACCTC
This sequence comes from Gracilinanus agilis, assembly GCF_016433145.1. Classification (NCBI taxonomy): domain Eukaryota; kingdom Metazoa; phylum Chordata; class Mammalia; order Didelphimorphia; family Didelphidae; genus Gracilinanus; species Gracilinanus agilis. The sequence continues at coordinate 344,570,329 of NC_058133.1, forward strand.
TCCATTATTTATCATTTCATTTTTATAAGGGAATGGAAAAAGGAATTTCTCCTGTGTTTTTCATTTTCATTTTCTTTCCCTCCCCTCTTCCCTCTTCCAAGTGTCCTGGCCTGTTGCATTGCTACTAGTAGCAAAGTCCATTACATTGAATTGTTCTACGATGTTTTACTTTCTGTGTACAATGTTCTATGGTTTTGTTCATTTTACTCTGCATCAATTCACTGAGGTTCTTCTGGATAACAATTTGGAACAGTGTTCCAAAAGTTGCTAAACTTTGCAGATTCTTTTACCAAGCAATAAATGTTACTACTAGACTAATGCAAGAAAGAGATATATACAATAAACTTTAGTAGCTCTTGTTTGTGAATTACAAAGATCTAGGAATTAAGAAGGTATCTATCAATTTGGGATTAATTGAACAAAAAATAGAATGTTACTATAATAAAATACTATTTTTCTATAAAAAATATCAGAGAAAAATTTAGAAACATCTGTATGAACTAATACAAGGTTACATGAGCAGAACCAAGAAAATAATCCATATAGTTAACAATAATTTTGAAAAGATGAACAAAAGATAATAGAAAAGATTTAAGATCTTTAATCAACATAAAGACCAGCCATGATTCCAGATGTTTAATGATGATCTATGCTATCAGCATCCTAACAGACAGTTGAAAAATGAGATGTTCATTTTTCAACAAAAGTAAAATGATAATTTCTTTTTCTTATACATATTTGTTACAAGGATTTTGTTTCTATTTTTCTCTTATACTGGGGACTAAAGAAAATACATTTTTAATTGAAAAATAAAATCAATTTTAACATCAACACATAAAAATAATTTAATTGATTGGAGAAACTCTGATTATCTTGAGGGATTGCTTGTGCCCTCAAAAGAAAATTTCTTCTAGAAAGGGAAAGAGTGAATCATATAGAGAAGCATAATATTTAAAACCAGAAAGGTGACTGTTCTTTAAATTTCCCTTGATAAACTATATCTGGAATACTTCGATTCTGGGAGCATACAGAGCCCTGAAAATATAATGGTCATGTCATATAAGGATCAGTTGAATTGTCTATGGATGTTTAGCATTGAAAAAAAGAGTACTTCATGGCACATGATAAGTGCCTCCTAGTATCTGGAGTACTTCCATCTTAAGGAATGATTACATCTATTTGTTTTGGTTCTAGAAGACAAAACTAGGAATAATGGGCAGGCATTTCAGGGTAGCAGATTTTGTCTTGATATAAGGAGTAATATTCCAAACAATTAGATCTATCCAAGAATAGAAGGTACTGTCCTTGTAAGTCATGGAACCTCCTCACTAGAGTTCTTCATTGAAGATTAGTTGAAAACTTATTGGGAAAGTTTCAGTTAGGATTATTGTTCAGGTACAGATTAAACCAGAGGCCTCTGGGCATCTCCCAACTCTAAAATAATGTCAATTTGAATCTAGAGACTGAGTGACAGTCTGAAATTTAAGAGAGATAAAAGGAAATTCCTATTAAAAATTCAATAGAACAAGTAGAAAAAAGAGAAAACTTGGCTTGAGAAGTTATAGCAAAAATTGTAGTTGATTGAAAACTCGATATAAAGCACTGGTATAACAGCTGCTAAAACATCTTTTTGAATATAAAATCTATATTAATACATATATACTATTGAGCACAAAATGATAATGCTATCATTGTATTCCATGTTGGTGATACCACAATTTTTTGTCCTATATCTAATTCAAGATGTTGTTACACTTCAAGAAGGAACTAGAATGCATCAATAGAAAGGAGAACAACAGGAAAGTGAAAGGCTTAGAAAGCATATTCCATGTCAAATGTGTCAAGGAATTGGAAACATTTACTCCAGAGAACAGAAATTATATCTGTCTTAAATTATCTGAACAACTGTGATGTAAAAGAGAGACTTATTCTCTCTTTAAGAGATAGAATTACAGTGAATGGACAGATTACAATTCAATTTGAGGAAAATGTATCTAATGGTTTAGAAATGCTCAGAAATAGGATAGTTTGTGAGGAGTGAGTTTCTTGTGGACATGTTCAAAGACTAGATGAGTTACAGAAAGGAGTATATAAAAGGAATTAATTAGGAAATAAGACTAGATGGCCTATCTCTAAAGTTATTTTGATTATATGAAATTAGAAGATTCCATGATTTGTTAACCAAGGGACTAATTTTAACCTGGAGTGTTTTCTATATTGCATTTGAAGGTAGAACTCTTGTCACTTCATCGACTATGTAAACTAATTGTGATCTGTGTCATGGTAAACAATCTCCAGATTAGGGATGTGGCAAAATTGGGACACTAGTACACTGCTGGTGGAGTTATAAATTAATCCAACCACTCCAAAGGGCAATTTGGAATTATAGCCAAAGGATTTTAAAAAGATTACCTGCCCACTGCTGGGTTTGTACCTCAAAGAGATAATAAGGAAAACTATTTCTATAAAATATTTATAGTCATTCTCTTTGTGGTGGTAAAAAATTGGAAAATGAGGGATTGTCCATCAATTGAGTAATGGCTGAACAAATTGTGGTATCTGCTGGTGATGGAATACTATTGTGCTGAAAGAAATAATGAACTGAAGGATTTCTATGTGAATTGTAAAGATCTCTAAGAATTGATGCAGAGCAAAAGGAGCAGAACCAGGAGAACATTGTACAGAGAGACTTATACATTATGGCACAATTGAATGTAGTAGACTTTTATTCTAGTAGGAATGCAATGATCCATGACAATCCAGAGGAACTTATGAGACACATCCAGGACAATCCAGAGGAACTTATGAGAAAAAGTTATGCTATCCACATCCAGAGAAAGAACTGTGGGAGTAGAAATGTAGAAGAAAAATATATGATTGATCACATGGTTCGATGGAGATATAACTGGGGTATTGATGTTAAAAGATCCTTCTATTGCAAATATGAATCACATGGAAGTAGGTTTTGAACAATGCTACATGTATAACCCAGTGGAATTGCTTGTCAGCTCTGGGAGGGGGGAGGGAAGAGTGGTGGGAAAAATCATGAATCATGTAACTATGGAAAAATATTCTAAATAAATAAATGGGAAAAAAATCTGGAGTCCAAATAGATACCATATCTGGAACAAGAGAAACAATCTAATACCTAATAATTAATATCAATTATAATTAATGCCTACTAATCTGATAATTAATTTTAAAATTAACCATGAGAACAGCAGCAATTACCAACCAGAATGCCTGTTCTCACACCTGTACAAAATCTTTTTGTGAGTCATTTTTATGTAAATCTAGGGCATTCTTACTGAGGGTATTAGTATGGCACAAATAGCCTTTCATAAATAATATTAAACAATGCAGCCTACCCTTACCACTTCACAGGTGAATGAAAAATGTAGAGAATATAAAGTCCATTGTACTTTGGTTTGTTGATTATGAAAAAAAAAAAACAACAGCTGATTCACTAAGCAAAATTTCATCCTAAAGGCTCTTTCCCAGAAAGATGTCTTCCATTAATACATAATTGTTCAATATTCAGTTAGTCATCTAACATTTATTAAGCACCAAATATATGCCAGGCATTGTGCTATAATGTTGCTGATAGAAAGGCAAAGGATAATCCCTGCTCTCAAAGAGTTGACAATTTAAAACATGACAATAAAACAGCCCTGTTTAATGACTGCCTCCCTCTGCCACTAGTTAAAAATACCAGGAAGGGCATAAAACAAAGAAATGTGTCCTCACCAAAGATATTTGCCATGTGATGGAGAAGATTCCCTACAAATGGGTTTATATCCCTCCACCCCTTTTTGCATCAAGCACACAATGGGCTAGCCCCATTAAGGATGGAAACACTGAAAGTGGCTCTGATCAATACAATGATCCAAGACACAAGAAATTTATGATGAAAAATGTTATCCACCTCCAGAGAGAAAATTGAACTGACTACAGAATGAAGGAGAATTTTTCACTTTCTTTATTCATCTTACTTTTTTTTTTGGCAACATGACTAATATAGAAATATTTTTTGCTTGAAAAAAGAGAATCTCCACATCATCACATTCAACTGATTCATTGAAATATCAAAATATCTCTCCTTTACTCTTAAACCTGATATAGTAGTCGTGGAAGAAAATTTGAATAAATAGGAGATATTAGGTCAAAGTAGAAAAACTCTGCTACCTGGTTACTCAGACATCATGTAATCCATGCTCCTGGGTAGGCAGACAAAAATAGGATCAGTTGAGTTCACAAATTCTGGGATTTGGTTAGGGATAAAGCCAATCTAGTGCTTTTATTAAATATGGCCATAAAAGGTGTGACTTCCTGATGGGAGGACTAGAAGAGAAGATGAGGACCAGGCATCCTAAGGAAATGAGAACTAATCTGGTTCAAAATTAAATCAGCTCAAAGTTTCTAGGCTGATTAGCAGTTATGTCAGGCCTGTGAATGTATGTTGTACTTCTAGCCTGGGTGAGATGGAAAATGTCTCAAAAAAAGGGGAAAAATTAAGTAAGTAAGATACTAGCAGGTTTTAAGGTAGAAAGAGAAACTAAAATTATATATTTTATCAGGTAGTAGTTCATTTTTTTACATCTTTTAATTATTATTAGTTTCGGCAGCAAATTTATTTTTATTGCTGGGAGAGCTGAGTTTGATCAAATCCATATAAGCTAGAGCTGCTTACTTCTGACACTTGCCCAGCCAATATCCTGTTAGATTGAAAAACGAATTGGCATTAGTGACATTTTTAGAAAAATCAATCAGAGATAACAATCTGATCATTTTGTGAGGTTTCTTCACTTCAAAGAACAGCTTTGAATCCCAGGGTCTTCTTGGAATCTGTTTAAGATGACATCAAAACGTAAATGTATCTGATCTAGCATTGCAAGTAACTCCCATGTTCCTCAAACTTTTGTTTATAAAAATAAGATATAAAAAAGAATATCAATGTTATGGTTCCTGTTTTCAGTTGGTTGGTTGTCCTTCAGACTCACAGGGGACCAAAATGACATCCCTGGTGATGTTTTTGACTGGCATATAAATTGGATTTGAGTGAGGCAAAGTTGCTCAAAGTTGTCAGTCTCACTTTCTGTTCTATAGTCATCAAAGTCCACTGGCAAGACTAAAATCAGGATGATGGGAAATGACTCAGGATGCAAAGGATGATGTTGATTTCTTAATGTCTAATTAAGTTCAAAGCACATTATAGCATAATTCCTACTTCTACTGCCTTCATTACCACTGGAACAAATTATTCTCAGCTGCTCCTTCCACCCACTGTGGGCCTTCACATGCCTGGGGTAGACACTTCCTTAACTGGCCAATGGCTTAATAGCCTATTGGTTACCTTCAACCTGCCTGCACAGATGATTGACCAGGATGTAGCCACTCTACATATTACAACTTCTTGGAGCCAAAAGCAAGAATTAGTTGGCAGGGAGACACCAAAAGAAGAAAGAAGCCTTGAAAAGTACTCAGCAAACTCCCAGTATTAGTGTTCTCTGAATGCCCCATACATACTCTATTTTCAATAGAGTTTTAATTAATTAATTTTAAAAAAAAATGTTGTTCAAAATTAGGAAATTAAAAAAAAAAAACTAAAGATAAATTCAATTTGAACCATTATTTCTCCCTTCTACTTATATAACTTGTTTTACTGAAACTAAAGTTAATGTGATAAATTATAAGTGTCTTGCATTTCTGCTATTCCAAAATTTAGGATACTGAATCAGCATTCTATTAATGAACTTGAATTAGGAAGGACATGGTAGACTCCTCAAAATCTAGTTCAACTGTGAGTGGAGCTTTAAAAGCCCTTCACAATCTAGGCCCTTTCTGCTATTCCAGTGTTAGACTTTACTTTCCATCTATGTACTTAGAATGAATGAAACTGGCCCACTTGCTGTTCTTCACAAAAGATTCCTTCTCCACTTATATCTAAATGATCTTGGGAAGACATTTAACTTCTCTGGGCCTGAGTTTCCTTTACAATAAAATGATGATTTGGAATACATATATGTATATAAAATCAGTTGCCTGCCTAACCACAGTTGTATTTTTAAGTTATGTGTCACTTATCTCATGAATTTAAAATGAATTAATTCTTTCCTTTCAACCCTTTTGAGCAGACACTTTTTACATTTGGTTTTATTTCTTTATTTTTAAAAGTAAAAATATATGATTTAAAGGATTATAAGAAGTCGCATTATATAAACAAGTTTTGAATCTTGCTATGAAAGCATTTTTAAGAAATTAGTCATTGGAAGAATGAGATTCCTTATTACAATTTTGCTAATATCAATTAAAATCATGGATCTGGTCTAAAAACAAATGAATAACTCATGTCTAAAAATAAGAGGCAGCATGTCACAGTGGGTTGACTCAGAACCAAAAAGACTAGTGTTCAAGTTCTATCTCTGACAAATAATAACTATGTAGCCTGGTCAAGTCACTTGACAACTCAGTTTCTTAGACATATGGAGAAGTTTCCATACCTGGTGAGTTCCCTGTTCTATTGAAATCACTGATTTTCTCTCTAGTTTTTTATTTAGTATAAGAGCACCATTAGCACTAAGAATTCCAATTTTATACTTCAATTTTATACTTTATACATATATATGTGGTAAAGATAGAAAAGTAGAGAAATATTATATATAAAATATTCAAAATAGATAGAAAGGAAGTTTAAAACAGAAGGCACTTGTAGCTATATTGGTGATTACAATGAGTAAAAGAGGCTTTATACAGAAAGTGGAACTTTAGAAGAGAGAGGAAATTATGGTTGGTTTATAAGAAGTAGAGATCAAATGATATAAATTTTTGGCATGGGGGACAGTCAGGGCAAAGGCATGGGCAAAATATATGAAAATTGTTATTTGGGAAGAAGAGAAAAAAGGCCAATTTGTCTGGAGTGAAAAAATATAAGGAGGGAAGGGATATATAAGAAGACAGGAAAAGTAGAAAGGTCTAAAGAAAAAGTTATAGATGCTGCATAAAAGTTTATTCATGAGTTTTCATGTATTCGTGGGTCACTGAATCTTTTTGGATAGAGGGTAAACAAAGCAAATTCATTAGTAATGAAGGAATAGAAGTGGTCCTTGTGGTCAGAGAGGGATGATTCAGAGTTCAGTGTCTTAGAGGTAGAACACTTTTGGATGTTGATGCATCACAAGATAAGTACATGAAGCAGAGAAATGAAAAGTAGCTGGGACTAGGATATTAGAAGAATTATCAGCATGCATCCATTGGCTCAGCAATTTTACTGCTTCTATTGTTATTCTTAGGTATTTCAGAGGATATGTTACCAACCACTAGGTTGGTATGTGTTTTCTTAAAGAAATCTGTTCCTTAGGGAATCATACATCCTATGTCCCAATCCTACTGCCTTGTTTGAAGTTTAAAAATATTTGAATAGAACTGTTCAGGCTCTCATTAATTCCCATTCCATCTACATAAGTATGTAATTTCCCCATATCACATTTTTTTAAACCTTTGTACTTTGGTTTATTGTCTCATAGGTGGAAGAGTGGTAAGGGTGGGCAATGGGGGTCAAGTGACTTGCCCAGGGTCACACAGCTGGGAAGTGGCTGAGGCTGGGTTTGAACCTAGGACCTCCTGTCTCTAGGCCTGACTCTCACTCCACTGAGCTACCCAGCTGCCCCCCCATATCACATTTGTAAATTTTGGGTAAAGTGCTGGGCCAGGAGTCAGGAAAACCTTTGTTCAAATCAAACCTCAGGAATGTACTAGTAGTGTGATTCTGAACAAGTTATTTCAGTTCTGTTTGCCTCAGTTTTCTCATCTACCTCCAGGAATTTTGTGAAGGTCAAATGAGAAATAATATTTGCAAAACACTTAGCATAGTGCCTGATAACACATTAAATGCTTAATAACCATTTTTTTCCTTCTCTTACTCCCTCCTTTGCCAGTCTATGACAAAATTTTATAATCTTCAGAATATGAAACAAAAAAATACAAAACTATTCCTGTATTTAACCTAACTTCTTACTATTGACATATAAATCATCTCCTCTTTCTCAGGGAAGATAGAAAACCAGTCACTAACTCTCTTCACAATCTTTATATCTAAGTTAACTTTGATTCAATTCCATTCAAGCAGCATTTATTAAAGACATCCTGTGTGCCAGATATCGTGATAGGAACTTGGGATATAAAGGGAAAAGAAGAAGAAATATAAGCACCGTCCTCAAGAACCTTATATTCTATTGCTTATGATTCATCTGGATAGAACTATAAACAAGAAAGGATGTCTAGCCACATGGAGAGAGAATTCCAAATCACTTAAAGATATTAAGTACTTTAAATCATAAGTATGCAATACTTAAAGGGATTCAGTAAGAGGCAGGAGTTAGCCTAGTATGAAATGTATTGATTATCAGACACATTATATTGGTCAGATTTCCAGATTTTTCCTCATCTATCTTTTTTCTTAAAAAAAAACTTTGCTAGAATAGTTCTCTATAAGAATTAAAGGGAGAGATAAGGGGGAAATTCATGTAATATAAAACAAAGAATGTCAAAAAATTAAAAAAATTTAAATTAAAGTAATTCAGTAGGAGTTGGCTACTAAAAGAAAGGATCACTGAAATGTATTTCTTTTCCTTTTCTCTTTTAGTTTAAGGCTTCTTCACAAAAAGCTTAAGAGTAGTACAAAATGAAACATTAGGAAATAGTTTATATTAATATAAAGTTGCTTATGTTATTTTCTTTATATATTTTCTAATATCTCATATAGTGCTTGGCATGTATTAGGCATGTGTTTCAATATAATGTAAGCATATAAGCTTCATGGAGACAGGAATTGTTTAACGATGTTGTGTCTCTGTGATTTAGGAGAGAAAGAGTAAAGGAGAAGAGTGATAGACAAGACAGAGAAAGAGACAGAGGCAGAGAGAAAGACAGAGTCAGCGAGAGATAGAAAGAGAATGAGGAAGAGAGAGATAGAGAAATGGACACAAAGACAGAGAGATGAGAAATACAGATATAGAGAGAAGTGCAGTATATTCTTGAAGTTGTTGAGCACTATCACTTTCTGCTTTTCTTCACAGTATTGTACACTCATTTACAGCAAACACTTGCTCAGAAGGCAATAGAAATCAGCTTATTTTTATTTGGAGATAAAACCATAAAAAAAAGGAAATTAGATAAACAAGACTTAAGGGTAAGTGATTCCAGTTCTCTAGGCAGCAATGAGACAGAGGAGACAGAAGTTTAAATGGCATAAAATCACCTGATCCCTGTTCAGCAGGAAATAGTGTCTAGTCAGGTCACTCCTTAAGCCTGTCAGTGAACCAAATAAGACTCCATCTGTGTACTATCCTAGTCAGTTTGGTATAGCATTCTCTTTCCTTGAAAACCACTTCTGTCCTAATTTTTGTCCACTCCTGGCACCCCAAAGTTCCCAGGGAAAAATTATACTTCTTATTGGCCCTCTTGCTAGAAAGGGACTACATTTGTTTTCACCTTTGTATTCCCAGTACCTAGCATATTGCCTTGCATTTATGTAGTATAGGCTTAAAGAAATATTTGATGAGATTAATTTATTGAAATATAAATTTGTTGTTTAATTACTAAATAAATTAACTGATATTAATGAAGCATCATAGATCATTAGTTGAAGCAAATGAACAAGAGGGTTTTCTGGCATTCCACCTCTGTGGTCATCTCTATAACATATGGGAAGCAGAAGGAGCAGGAACTTAAGACTGTGCCCATTGAATGGATATGGGTAATATAGGAATCCTATCCCAGATCCTTGCTTCCAAGCTGGAAATATAAGGTTGCCTATAAACGATGGAATTCATTATTTTCCTTATCTATCTCACCTACAGTGCTGTGGAGATTGAAATTAATATCCAATAACTAAGTATTATATTTTATAAATTTTTGTTAATAATACCTAAAATAAAAAACTAAAGTAAAAAAGGCAACTAACTAACTCAGCTGTGCTCATGGAGAAGAGAGGAAGAGTGAGGTCAGAGCCTCAGAACTTCTACAAATGTGATCTCACAAACGTAGACAAAGGGAAAAGCATTCTAGGTAACATAGAAAGGAATTTGGGGTAATGTAGTTTTAGGGGTTCAAGATATTTCTAACTATACAGTGCATTTGAGGAAACTGGTACCAGTATGTTCATTTCATTCAATGACCATGTAGATACCCTTTCTCCCTATCTACTCTCTTATCTGAGAGGAACTCACTATTAATTCTTGATATGGGCACCCAGTCAACTTTCATTAGGCCACCATTGGACCAAGACAGTAATGAGAGGTGTGTTGTTCATGACATTTCAATACCTTGAGAATATATGATCAATTCCACTGTCCTGAAAATAATGATTATTTTATAGGTGTATGTTTTTAAAGGCCACTTGGGGAAGCTTGTATGTTAAGCCTATATTACTTCACTTCCTTAGCTATAAAACTGTAGATTTAAATAAAATATATTTTGAAACTAGATTAGACTCTAAAATTTAATCTACTTTAAAATTGTTATAAACTCTTTGAAATGTCTCTGTGATGATGCCTCATAAATTGTCAAAAGAAAAAAAAATGAATGAAGTGAATGCTGACAATCCATCCTTAAAGCAGTTCACAGACAGCAAGCATCATGAGCACCATTTCAAGTCCTCTCCTTTAGGGAATTCTCCATTATACTGATCTCAGGAAAATGGGTGAATTAGAAGTAGTGCAATGAGTTAACCTAGAACTCTCATTTTGTTATTTTGAGTCACTGAGTAGCAAAATGGGATAGTGGTTAAAATTTTATTGGATACTTAGAAACGAGAATAACTGACCTCAAACTCACTTCAGTTACTTACTAGCAATGTGATCCCGAGAAGATCAAGTCAGTCCAAAAGCATTTATTTTATGCCATACATTGTATGTCTTGAGTTCTCAGTTTTCAAATGTGTAAAATGGGGGTAATAAAAGCAACAAATTCAGAGGTTTGTCGTAAGAATCAGATGAAATTATGTGATTAGAGTGCTATATAGGATGTCCCAAGGTCTTAATGCAATTTTGACCTTTAAGAGCTCTTATAATAAAAATGCTTATTTTTATAGACTACAACCATATAGATTGGACTTACTAATGGATCAAATAATAATTATATATGCACACATATATATGTATGTACATATAAAAACAATGAATAATTCAAAAACACTTGATGTTTGGTATGTCACAATTATTTTCCTGGTATATACAATGAAGTTAATATTGTTATTAAATTACTTAGGTCACTGATGATAGAGATAATTCACTTCCATCCCCTACCCTACCTCACCATTATTTTGAAACCATTTTCTGGGCCCTATGATCACTACAGAAACTGTAGAACTTTTTTTTTTTCTTATCCTGCCAACCTTCAAAGGTCAAAACTAGCTGTGACACCTAAAATTCAAATGTAATTAGTTTGAGATTTATGGGGATTGTATGCCAATCTCCTAGTAGCTTAGAAGTGACATGGTATCTAACCTTTGGTGATCCCAAGAGACATTCAGGTAGATGTGAAGATAAATAGAAAAAAATACATCCAAGTAGTACTGCAATGTGTTTTTGATCAGAATAGCAAGCTTCCCCCAACCCCTTTCTTCCTGACTGGCATTATTAGAGCTTGTATTCTTGCACTTTAAACTTCACCCTCCACTCTATACCCTCTCCGACTCCTATTGCTTTCTTTTCCTCCTGTTGTGTGTGAGAGTGTGTGTTTTTAAGTCTGAGCCATGGCCTCTCAGCACTGAGTTGATGTATTTATTTAAAGCTTAGTTCACGTGGTCTACACTTGGATCATTAAACTGAAGGACTTGTACAGTCATGATTTTTAATGAAGCATGTTTGAATAATTATGCTAATTTACAAAGCACTAGAATCAAATCAAGTGATCAAAGTTTCCATGATTGCTATCATGTGCTCTGAACCCCCCTCTGTCACCCTCACAATTGGCGGGATGCAGCCAACGCTTTTTTTTCCTTTTCTTTCTGGGAATGTGTGGGGAAATGGGCATTAATAATGTTGAACATTAACCCCCCAAAAAAGAAGAAAAAGGAAAGAAACCACAGCAACCGAAACATACTTCATGCACCAACTCTATAGTGACTTGTACATGAATTTGAAGGTAATATTGCTCTGCCATAGTCTTGCCTAACTACAGCCTACAATCAATACTGTATTCTGTCTTGACAGAAAGCTGAATTTTTATCTGTTAAATGTGTGAGCTCGGGGCAGCACTGTGTCTGAAGTGGTTTACATCTAAAATGTGATGTGCTGCACAGAAAGTTGATTGACATCTTTGTTTATTGAAAAGTATTACATGAACAACAAAACCTAGGCAGATGCAGAAGGCCCCACCGCCAAGTGCAGCTGTGTTATTTTTCAAGCCTATGTGTTCAGCCCCTTTGAAGCTTGTCTGATGTAATAAAGGAGCAGGACAGAAAACAAACAAGAATCTTCTTTGATTCAACAGTTAAAATTTTAGACAAAGGTGACTTTTTTTTGGTTTCAGACTTAAAAAATGAGAAACTTCTTCCAAATTCTGTCAACTCCTCTCCCTACCCACCATGTCTCTAAGGCCATTTATTCTGAAAAAAAATCTTATTTGTTTTTTTAATTGCTCTTATGTTTCTGAACATGAAAATAAATTAGGAAGTATTTAATGAGAAAACAAATTGGAATGGGTTGAAATATTTTTATGTATGCCCTAAAAATGAGAAAAAAGACATTAATGACACTAATCTTAAAGCATTAAACATGCAGAATAAGAAATTAAGTTCCCTTTAAATTTTATGTTAGAATAATTATCCCCCTCAATGCAATTTGCCCATGTTTTATTAAAGCTTTATTATGTCAAGGTAAATAGAGGTTAATGCTGCTGTTACTTCTTCCAATGAAGTATTATCTTTAATCTTGCTTTAATAAAATAGTGGTAAATTGCACAGTAGGGGTAATCACCATGGGCTAATTTAGAGAGTTGTAAAATCCTTTATCAGTACATACTGTAGTTAAAAATAGAAGCAGTCTTAAGAAAACACCAAGTGCTATGTAACTTAGGAAGAGACTGGCTATGTTATCAATAATGAAATTCACTTATTCATTCAGTAAACATTGGCCTACTATGTGTAAAGTTCAGTGTTAGTTGTTGCAGAGGACTCAAAAGCAAGTAAGACATGGTACAAAATTTAGCCTCAAAGACCTTGTAATATAGTTTGAGGAGCAGTTAGAATATAAAGTAAAACGTATTACTACAAGTATCATAAGAGAAGTAGAAATAAAGTATTAGGGGAAGATCAAAGAAAAGAAAGATCATTTGCTGATGGGTGATCTTCTGGAGTTAGTAATAAAGGAGAGATCAAATTCTCTTGGTAGAGAAGAGTGGGGGTAATCTGCCTGGAGGACCATGATGAGGTTAGGATTTAACCAAGGTTTCTCTTAGTATAGAACTATTAAATCATGTTCAGAAGCTTCACCTAAACACCAGACCAATAGATAGGGCAGCTGAGGATACTACTTAAATTTTTTATTTTTTATTTTTTTAATCTGAAAAAATTCATTTAAGTAATTAATTGAGAATATTTTTCCATGGTTACATGATTCATGCCATTTTCCTCCCCTCTTCCGAGTCCCCTCCTGTAGCCAATGAGCAATTCCACTGGATTTTACATGTGTCATTGATCAAGACCTATTTCCATATTGTTAATATTTGCATTAGGGTGATCACCTAGAGTCTACATCCCCAAACAACCCATATGATCAAGCAATTGTTTTTCTTCTGAGTTTCTACTCCCACAGTTCTTTCTCTGTATGCGAATAGCATTCTTTCTCATAAGTCCCTCAGAATTGTCCTGGGTCATTGCATTGCTGTTAGTAGAGAAGTTCATTACAAATTTGATTGTGCCACAGTGTATCCATCTCAGTGTATAAGGTTCTCCTGGTTCTGCTCCTTTCACTCTGTATCAATTCCTGTAGGTTGTTCCAGTTCCCATGGAATTCCTCCAGTTCATTATTCCTTTCAAAACAATAGTATTCCACCACCAACAAATACCACAATTTGTCCAGCCATTCCCCAATTGAAGGGCATCCTGAGGACACTACTTTAGAGTTGGATGAGACTACTTAGTATTACAGATTTTACATTTGATACTTGTGAAGAGAAGATTAAAGATATAGAAGAGGAATAGCATGGGTAGGTTCTAATCTGTGAGCCACTCCACAAGTATTTATTTAATCACTATATTTCAGGCCCAGTGTTAAGCACTTGAGATAGAAGGAGAGGCAAAAGATGTATATGGAAGTAAATATTATAATGGCAGTATGGAACTAGAGTTTAGAATGTCAGCAATGGCAGAAAAAGGAATTTGCAGTTGTCATTTGAATAACTGTGAATCATGAAGTGAATCATGAAAGCTGTGTTTTAAGAAGGTTCATCTGGTGCCTGTGTGCAGGATATATTGGAGATAGAAAGAAGGCATGTACTTGAATCAGGAAAAGCTATTTGGAAGCTAAACTAATAGTGGAGGTGAAATATAATGAAGATGTTATTTCAGGTGATGACTGGGCTACTAGAAACATTTAAAATTAGTTTGAGTTGAAAAGATTTAACTATTTTAGGTACAGAGGGCGAAAAGATGTTACCCCTTGCAGGGATGTCAAGGCATGGTACCAGGGAGATTGGTAGTACCTATTCAATATTTAGATTAATCTATGATCTCTTCAATGTGGATTCTCTTCTAGTGGTGTAGATAGTAATCTATCCATGCCTTTTCATTTTTTGTGGATGTTGTCCATGCCGTCTCCCAGATATATTATGCTAAGGGTCTTTCTCTAGATCTTTTGACAATTTATGGTTAACTGATGAAGCAGAAAATGTATCTCTCAGCCTCGTGACATGACCATCTCAGTTTGTCTTCTGGTTGTACATTTCCTCAGTAATATCCTTTATGATGCATTTAGTGAATATATATTGGTTGGAAATATCATATAAATATTGATACCCAAAATATTTTTTCACTGGTCTTTGGATTCCTTCAACCTTATTCTTCAGGGACTATAGTAGCTAATGTAGATAAAATCTGGCTATATAGTAGGAATTATTTAAAAGACATTTATTAAGCATTTACTAAGTACTAGACATTCAAAGAAATGTGCCCTCTTCAAGAAATTTACTATTGAAATAAAAAAGTAGATCATTGGTACAACAGATTAAATAAGAAGAATGAGAAATAATTGAACTAAAGAATCCTACATTTTATAAGTCTGTGAACATTAATCTGACATTGTAGAAAAAAGAGTCCTAAACCTTGAATCAGAAGACCGAAGTTCAACTCTCATCTCTGATATGTATTTCCTTTATGAACTTGAGCAATTCCCTTAAACTTTCTTGATCTGAGTTTTCTCATATTACCAATTGAGGGACTGGATTTGAAAAGTTTTGAGGTCCCTGGTTTTGATGTTTCTTCCACCTCAATTCCAATAATGTTATTGTAATAGCAGTGTGAAAATTGCCTAGTAATCTCAGATTTATAGTTCAGAGAGACAAACTCTATAAGAAATTGACCAAGAGTATGAATCAGGAAGTGTGTGGGCTGAGCAAAAGATACAGTGGAGGGTATAGGATTTTCAAATCCATCCAGAACTTAATCTTATTTGGAAGACAGCAGTGTTACAGAAGCAAAAGAATATAGAAAGAAAGAAGAGATAAGCTACAGCAAAGATGAGAAAAAATAATGTGGATTGTAATATCCTTGTAGGTATTATAGAACAAAGAACTCAAATGAATTCTGTTGATTGTAATTGCCTTTTATGATCTGAGAAGTCTACACTTTCTCCAATTTCCCCTCTTTAGCCTGTCTAGTTGTTGATGCTGTTTTGTGTTCTTTTTGCTTCTTTTAAACAAGAATTTCCTGAACCCTCATTTCACTTTATGTATAAAGGGGCCCAAATCTTTTTTTTTAAACCCTTGTACTTCGGTGTATTGTCTCATAGGTGGAAGATTGGTAAGGGTGGGCAATGGGGGTCAAGTGACTTGCCCAGGGTCACACAGCTAGGAAGTGGCTGAGGCCGGGTTTGAACCTAGGACCTCTTGTCTCTAGGCCTGACTCTCACTCCACTGAGCTACCCAGCTGCCCCCCCAAATCTTTTTTGATCAAATCTTATACATTTAATCAATGCTAATAAATTTAAAATGGTATAGTGAACAAAATGTCTGACTGAATTTTAGGAATGTTACCCTAATTGAGGGCTCTAGGCCATTTCGATTATAATAATAACTTTTCTTCTGATAAAAACTCCATATAGTTGCAGGTAAAGGGCCAAACTCCATAGAACTATAGAGAAAGAGTCTATTTGGACTTGAGAGCAATTATATCTTCCATTGGCTAAATGCAAGATAATTTTTATAATTGGATATGGCTGATTAAAACTCCAATCTCTGAAGTGAGAGAAGAGGAAGAAAACAAAAAAAAAATGACTGAAAATGTCAAGACCTAAACTACCTCCTATAGATGTAAAAAAGAAGAGCCTAAGGACAACAGCTCCACCAAATTTCAGAGAAAATGGTGAGTCGAAAAGACTGAGAACCAGCCAGCCAACACTATCTTCCACAAAAACACAAGTATATCCCAAATTCATCTTCCAATTCATTGACTCTAATTGTCCAAATTGGTTTCAGGACTCAGAGGGAATGCTTGTCCTTCTAAATAACATCCTAGAAGAATAGTCAATTCTTAAACCCTCATTATGCTATGATCCAATAAATATGGGAAATATTTTCTTATTTGAAATATCTGAAAAACAAAAAGTTGGTTATTACCAACATCTTAAATTATAACAAAACAAGCTTAAAATGAATTAAAGACCTGACTATTAAGGGTAATAACAAGAAAAAATAGAAGAGAACAAGAATATATATGTTTTCCTAGTTGGGCAAGGAACAAAGTACTCAGCCAAATGTAATTATTCTCCTCAGGGGGAATGTATTATACTATAATGCAAAGTTTCAATTCTTTCGAGAGTAATTTCAGGATAAGAAACTTGCTATCTCCCCAAATCCAGAAAGCGAACTGTTTGGAGAAGGCACCATGAAGATGCCTGCAGATACCCTGCACTGCATCAAGAAGATCCAGAATGAACTTTGGGGTGCAGTTGATTGAACTGTGGTGGGTTGAATGCATTTGTTTTGAATATATACTCTTATGCTGAAGGGGGCTGCCCTCTAATTGGTTTTTCATCAACGTGCCTAGAAATCATTGGATCATTGGTTTTGTCCTCTATTCTTTTTATCCCCAAATTACTGTAATTTAAAAGTCTTCCTTGGATCTCAGGGGGAAATGTGTTATTGGAAATTTTGGGGTCTTTGAACTATATTTTCCATGAGCCCACTGGCTTCCTGTTATTACATGCTGATGTAGACAGGGGGATATATTGTGAGGTCTTGTGTGGCTGGGCCTCTTTCCTTCCTATGGTGGCATTGTGGAGCAGGCTGTTTAAACAGCCTAAGCTAGCATGGCACATGGCTTTATATTCTAGTGATTATTAATAAGTCTTACAAAAACCATAATATTTTTAAAGTTATATATTAATTGTATTTTTTACAATGAGGCTAGAATTTGATCAGCCCATGAACTAATTAAGATCAGAGTGAGCTCAAAAGCTTACATCTAAGCCTGAGCCAAGTCTTTAAGGTATCAGCATCTCAAGGGTCAATTGAATGTGCAGGGGGATGGAGGTCCTAGAATTCTCAGCCTTCAGACCATCACACCATCCCCAAAACCTACATATAATTAGGAAAAATAGGCAAACAACAACAACAAAAAACACCTCATTCTAAAGAATTTTTATGGAGACAAAGAGTACCTTGGTACAGACACAGAAGAGGACAGTAAAAGCAAAGGAAATACATGCAAAATTGAAAAGAAAAATATAGATTGGACACAGATTCTGGAAGAGCTCAAAAATACTTCAAAAACCAATTAAGAGAGTTCAAAAAAGACTTCAAAAACAAATTAAGAGAGACAGAGGAAAAGTGGGAAAGAGAAATAAAAGTGATGCAAGAAGAAATGGACCAATTGAAAAAGGAGAACCAAAAACTGACAGGGGAAAATCAGGTCTTAAAAATCAGAATTGACATCTAAAAACTAATGATTTCATGAGAAACCAAGAAACAATAAAGCAGAATCAAAGGAATGAAAAAAAAAACAGAGGAAAACATGAAATATCTTTTTGACAAAACAATGGATTTAGAAAATAGATCTAGGAGGGACAATTTGAGAATTATTAGACAATATGAAAGCCATGATTAAGAAAAAAACTTTGCACATCACACTACAAGAAATTTTCAAAGTGCCCAGAGACCCTCGAAGAAAACTACAGAACTGAAATTGAAAGAATTCACAGATCACCTGCAGAAAGAAATCCAGAAAAAAAATGACAAATTCCAGAAATGTAATAGCTAAATTCAAGAGCTAAGGAGAAAATTCTTCAAGCAGCCATAAAGAAACCATTCAAATACCTTGGAGCTACAATCAGGATCACACAGGAACTAGCAGCTTATACATTAAAAGACTGAAAGGCATGGAATATGATAATCAGGAAGGTGAAAGATTTGAGTTTACAACCCAAAGCCACCTATCCAACAAAACTGAGTATATTCTTGCAGGGAGAAAATGGTCATTCAATAAAATAGAAGATTTCCAAGCATTCCTGAGGAATAAGTCAGACCTAAACAAAAAATTTGAAGTCCAAACACTAGATAAAAGAGAAGCTTAAAAAGGTAAATAAGAAAGAGAAAATTTAAGGGACTCATTAAAGTCAAAATGTTTATATGTCTACAAGGAAAGAAGATACCTGTAATTCTCAAAAATTACTCTTAGTGGTTTTTCCGGGTTAAGATGGCGGCAGAGTAAGAAGCAGCTCTAAACCTCTCCTGACCGAAACACACAAAACTCCTCAAGGGGACATAAAAACAAATCCAGACGAACGGAGGAACCCCACAACAGGGCATAGCGTGGAAGGTACGTGGAATCGAGACATTTCCAAGCTAAAAAGGGCTCTCACTCAAGCGCGAGCTGAGCAACCGCCCCACCCCCACCCCCTCCACACTCACCTACAGCTCTGAACCCAGCTAAAAAGAAATAGAGCAAGTTTGGGGCACCCATCGAGTCATCAGCAGCTCCGGGACCTGTTCCTGAGAGCAGCAAGACTTAGGACCCCATTAAGTCAAGAACGCACGCGAAATCTGAGCGCGCGCGCGCGGGAGCGGACGCTGGGAGCAGAGCGCAGGCTGAGCAGAGGCGTGGGTGCCAGCTGAGCAGAGGCTTGGGTGCCGGCTGAGCAGAGGCGTGGGTGCCAGCTGAGCAGAGGAGTGGGTGGAGGCAAACACAACCAGGAACTAAAGCCTAAGTGGGGAACCAGTGCAGACGGGTATACGACTGTGGAAGTAGCTCCCTGAGACTTGTAAAGAAACCTCCTGCAGAGGTTCAAGCAAGGGAATCCACCAGGGGGCTTGACCTTGGAAAAAACTAGAACTCAGTCCTCAGGAGCCAATAGAT
>NC_058133.1:344594696-344671360 GCF_016433145.1 Gracilinanus agilis
AACAATTTGGAAATTGGTCTTGTTCAAGGACACATGACAAAACTAGTGGAAACGCGCATTCGGCCAAGGGGGGGTGCGCGGGGGGGGTTGAAGGGGAAAGGGGAGCATGAATCATGTAACCATGTTAAAAATGAATATTAATAAATGTTAAAAAAAATTACTCTTAGTAATAGAGAAGATAAAGGAATTTACTCAGAGAGTGGAGAAGTAAGCTATGATGATATGATATGTATGTAAATGTGATGATATGAAATGATGTCTATATATTATGTGACATGGATGCATATGAATGATATGTAAAAAAAAATCAATCAAGGCCTGAAAGAGAAGGATGAACTGAGACAAAAGGGGAGGGAGAGATATAATTGGTTAAATTATATAACAGAAACATTGTGAAGATAGGATTAACTCTTTCCTTATCTATTTTTAGCTAAACAAATCAAGAACTTAAAATACCCCAACTTGACACTAAGTAAGAGAGTTCAAAAGTCATTTACTAGAATAGCCTCACACCTCCAAAGGTCACTGCACACCCCACTCCCTAGGTAGTGCTAGGCAAATTGAAAGACTGTGATTGGTTCCTGTAAAATGGGGGAGCAACAGGAAGAGACTTTAAGAAAACTACTTAAAAAGGCCAGCTCTAGGATTCAATCAGTTCATGAACTGGACTGGAGGAGGAGACTCTTTCCCTGGATCCTGCAATGGCTTGCAGTAGTGAGTAAAGTGATTCCTTCTTTGGTCCTTTGGTGAGGAGACCCTCTTTGTTTGTTGGCATTTTGGTGGGACGCTCCCTTCAGTGTGAGTTCTAGTGATATTCTTGGTGGTCTTAGCCTCATGGGCACTGGAGTTTCTTGGCAGATTCTTTAGCATCTCCCGGCTCTTCAGATTTTGGCTTCCTAATTAGGACTTTGGATTCAGATTCATACTTGCAACCTGAAGACACTAGGATTAAACAGGGTACTTGTAGCTAAGTGATACTTTCTGTCCCTTTATCTATATTTTTCCACTTTCACTCTTTCCACCTCTTTGTAAATAAAGCTGCTAAAAGTCATTTTGACTTAAACTGTAATATTTTTAAATTGATGACCACAATATTACTTTACAGTTCTCATATTTAGCATAAAACCTAAATTTAAATTCTTATAACAGTCATGTAATATCATTATAGAGAGTGGAGGATAAGGGTGGTGATGGGAAATGCTTAAACTTTACTCTCATTGTAACTGACTCAGAGAGGGAAAAGCAAGTATATTCAATGGGGGACAGAATTCTGTCTTACCTGACAGAGAAGTAGAAGGGAAATAACACAAGTGAAGGGGGAGGTAAATGAAATAAGGGGGAAGCAGGTAGGGGGAACAAAAAAAGCAAAATACTGGTGAGGAAGAATAGAATGAAAAGGACTGGAACAGGATCTAAAGGGGACAATATGATGAATACATAGTTAGTAAACATAACACTGAATGTAAATGGGACAAACTCACCCATAAAATGGAAGCAGATAGCAGAGTGGATTAAAAAATAGAATCCTAATATATGTTGATTACAAGAAACACATTTGAGGCAGGGTGACAAAGGCAGATTCAAGGTAAAAGGCTGGAGCAGAAATTTATTATGCATCATTAAAGTAAAAAAAAGTAGGAATAGCAATCATGATACCTGACAAAGCTAAAGTAGAAATTTATCTGGTTAAAAGACATGAGGAAGGAACATTTTGCTAAAAGGGTGTTAAAAATAATAAAGTAATATCATTACTAAACATGTATGTGCCAAATGGGAAAGCATTTAGATTTCTAAAGGAGAAATTAAAGGAGTTTATAAATAGTAAGGAGGAAATAAATAGTAAGACCATACTAGTGAGAGATGTCAAACTTCCCCTTTCAGAACTAGATAAATGAAACAAAAAAAAATAAATAAGAAAAAAGAGAAGTGAATGAAATGTTAGAAAAATTACAGTTAATGGATACCTGGAGAAAGTTGAACAAGGATAAAAAAGGAATATACTTTCTTCTCAGCAGTACATGGAACATATACAAAGATCAACCATTTACTAGGGCACAGAAATATTGCAAACACATGCAGGAAAGCAGAAATAATAAATACAACTTTTTCAGATGATAATGTGATAAAAATTATAATTAACAAGGGTCCATTGAAAATCAAATTTAAAATTAATTGGAAACTAATCTAATTCTTCAAAACTGGTAGGTATAGGATTTAAAATTAATGTGTAATACTCGAAGTATTATATTTTATAAGATGATTATCTGACAAAATAGAAACCAAATGGCTAAGTTTTTTCTATCTGTTCAAAAGTCCCACATTCACACCTGCCCTCAAAGGAAGAGAAGAGCACTAGACATGTAACTCCACCCAATTTATGTCCTTTCTATGTTAGCACGCAATGACAGGAAGTGAGTGGGGTTCTAGGAACCATGGTTTTTCTGGGGATTGCAGTTTCACTGAGGATTATAATTTTTAGGGTAATAGATTCTAATTTCACATATGTCAAAAAGTAAATCATAGAAACAATTCTGGACTTCATTAAAGAGAATGACAATGGGAAGGCAACATATCAAAATCTATGAGATACAGCTAAAGTAGTATTCAGGGAAAATTTATATATCTGAATGCCTATGGGAACAAAATTGAGGAGATCAATGAATTGGGCTAACAACTTAAAAATTTAGAAAAAGAACAAATGAAAAATCCCCAAATGAAAACTAAATTGGAAATCCTAAAAATCAATGGAAAAATTTATAAAAATTGAAATAAAAGAACTAGTGAACTAATAAATTAGACTAGGAGCTGTTATTTTGAAAAAACAAATAAAATAGATAAAGTACTGGTTAATCTAATAAAAAAAGAAATAAGAGAATCAAATTAAGAGTATCAAAGATGAAAATGGTGATCTCACCTCTAATGAAGAGAAAATTAAGGTAACTACTGAGAAATATTTTGCCCAATTATATAGCAATAAATATGACAAAGTGAAATGGGTGAATATTACAAAAATATAAATTGCCTAGATTAACAGAAGAAGAAATAGATTACTTAAATAATTCCATCTCAGAAAAAGAAATTAAACAAGCAATCAAGGAACTTCCTAAGAAAAATATCCCCAGGTCAGGTGGATTCACAAGTGAATTCTATCAAACATTTAAAGAACAACTAATCCCAGTACTATACAAATTATTTGACAAAATTAGCAAAGAAAGAGTCTTACCAAATTCTTTTTATGACACAAATATGGTACTGATTCCAAAGCCAGCAGACCAAAAACAGGGAAAGAAAAGTACAGACCATTCTCCTTAATGAACATAAATGCAAAAATCTTAAATTAAATCCTAGCAAAAAAAGCTACAGCAAGTTATCACAAGGGTTATTCACTATAACCAGATGGGATTTGTACCAGTAATGTAAGGATGATTTAATACTAGGAAAATCATCCACACAATTGACTGTATTAATAATCATACCAACAAAAATCACATGATTATCTCAATAACTACAGAAAAAGCCTTTGACAAAATACAATACCCATTCCTATGGAAAACATTAGAAAGTGCAGGAATAGAAGGGCCCTTCCTCAAAATAATAAGCTGTATATAATATTTAAAACCATTAGTAAGTATCATCTGCAATGGGGACAAGTTAGAAAGCTTCCCAATAAGATCAGGATAGAAGCAAGGATGCCCATTATCACCTCTATTATTTAATATTGTACTAGAAATGCTAGCAGTAGCAATCAGAGAAGAAAAAGAAATTGAAGGGAATAAAGTAGGCAGTAATGAAACTAAACTATCACTCTTTGCAGATGATATAATGGTATATTTAAAGAATCCTAGAAAATCAACTAAAGGGCTAGTGGAAATAATTATCAACTTTAGACAAATTGCAGGGTACAAGATAAACCAACAGGAATTCTGGGAAGATGGAGGTATAGAAGCAGCAAGGCTCCAGACCTCCATAAAGCCCTTCACCACCAATCAAGTTCAAAGGGCTCCTAGGGAATAGAAAACCAAATCTGACAACACCACAAAGCTGAGAGATCCTCCAGCTGAACCCAACTTAAAAGGTACTCAGAAAAAAAGAGGAAAAAGAAAAGCCTTAATTCTTGTAAGCTGATGGGAGGGGAAAGAAAGGAGGAAGATCCCATATCCCCTCCTCCACCCAATGTGCTGAGTCTCTAGCAGATCCTGGAATCTCTGGGTGGGCTGGGGCACTAGTCCAAGGGAGTGCTTTGCTGGCACAGCTGTGCCAGACTCAAGGCTCTGATCACAGACAGCAGGGAGGTTGCTGGGGGAGAAACCCAGAGAGGGTGAACATACACTCCATCTTGAGCTCCCCCCACTTCTCTCCAGGTTTTGACCTCAGGGTACTCAAGCTGCCTAGATCAATCCCACCTGGCTTAATCCTATCAATACAGCAGACAAGAAGTCTTCAGAAGGCTGAGAAGCTCCAACACCCCTCTCCCACAGACCACAATGAATGAAGCTGAACTCACTTCTCTAGCTTTTTCCACCAGCTGGGAAAATATGACCACAGGGCACTTGGAGCTGTTCAAATCAACCCCACCTGGCTTAATCCTATCAGTACAACAGATAAGAAAAAGTAGAGGAATTCACTTCTTTAGCTTTTACCACCAGCTGGGGAAAATCTGCCCTCAGGTCCCACTAACCTAATTAATCAGCAAAACAGAGAAGAAGCCCTCCCAGGGCTGAATAGTCCAAACCCACAGGTAAAAAAAAATAATCAGAGGATCAAAATTACAGCCAATTACAGGGGAGAAAGAAGGAAAAAAAATATGAGTAAACAACAGAAAAAGAAAAAAGAAAGCACAATCAACAGCTTCTATCCAGAAATTGAACAAAATGCAAATCGATCAGAAGAAGATAAAGGAATACTAAGAAAAAACATATAAACTTCAGTTAAATGGGCACAGACTTTGGAAGAACTTAAAATTCAATTAACTCAAGAACTCAAAATTCAATTAACTCAAGAACTCAAAATTCAAATAACTCAAGAGCTCAGAAAACAATCAACAGAGGTTGAAGACAGTTGGGAAACAAGATAAACCAACATAAATCATCAGCATTTCTGTATATTTCCAACAAAATTCAGCACAGGAGTTAGAAAGAGAAACTCCATTTAAAAATAACACTAGACAATGAAAAATATTTAGGAATCTTTCTACCAAGACAAACATAGGAATTATATGCACACAATTTCAAAATGCTTTTCACACAATTAGAACTAGATATAAATAATTGGAAAAACATTAATTGCTCCTGGGTAGGATGAGCTACCATTTTAAAAATTACAGTCCTACCCACATTAATCTACTTATTCAGTGCCATACCTATAAAAATACCAAAAAAAATTGTTAATAGAATTAGAAAAAAATTATAACAAAATTCATCTAGAAGAACAACAGATCAAGAATATCAAGGGAAATAATGAAAAAAATGTGAAGGATGGGGTCTAGCAGTACTAGATCTTAAACTGTACTATAAAGCAGTGGTCATCAAAACAATATGATACTGGCTAAAAGACAGAGGGGTGGATCAATGAAATAGACTATGGGTAAATGACCCCAGCAATCTAGTGTTCAATAAACCCAAAGATACCAGCTTTTGACACAAGAACTCACTACTTGAGTTGAGTTCTGGGAAAATTTGAAAACTTTATGAGAAAAATTAAGTTTAGATCAACATCTTACACTCTATACCAAGATAAATTCAGGATGGGTAAATGACTTAAATATAAAGAATGAAGTCATAAATAAACTAGGTAAACATAGAATAGTATACCTGTCAGATCTTTGGGAAAAGACCAAGCAAGAGACAGATGATATTACAAAATATAAAATGAATGACTGAAAATATATCAAATTAAAAAGGTTTTTTTTACAAAGAAAACTAATGCAATGAAAATTAGAAGGAAAGCAAAAAACTGGGAAAACATTTTTGTAACAAAACTCTTTGAAAAAGGTTTAATTTCCAAAATATGAAAGGAACAAAGTCAAATTTACAAAGAATCAAGCTATTCTCCAATCAGCAAATGGTCAAGGGATATAAATAGGCAATTTTCGGATAAAAATTATCAATAATGACATAAAAAGTATTCTAAATCCCTCCTGATTACAGAAATACAAATAAAACAATGTTGAGATACCACCTCACACCTAGCAAATTGGCCAATATGGCAGCAAAGAAAATGATAAATTTTGGAGGGGATGTGGCAAAATTGGGACAATAATAGCCTGCTGGTAGAGTTGTGAATTGGCCCAACCATTCCGGAGGGCAATTTGGAATTATGTGCAAAGGGCTTTTAAAGAATGCTTGCCCTTTGATCCAGCCATACCACTGCTGGGTTTGTACCCAAAAGAGATAATAAGGAAAAATACTTGTACAAAAATATTTATAGCTATGCTCTTTGTGGTGGCAAAAAATTGGACAATGAGGACGTTGATTGGGAAATGGCTGAACAAATTAGGGTATCTGATGGTGATGGAGTAATATTGTACCGAAAGGAATAATGAACTGGAGGATATCTATGTGAACTGGAAAACCTCCAGGAATTGACACAGAGCAAGATGAGCAGAACCAGGAGATCATTGTACACAGAAACTGAAACACTGTGACATAATTGAATGTAATCTTTTCTAGTAGCAGCGATGCAATGATCCAGGACAGTCCAGAGGAACTTATGAGAAAGAATGCTAGCCATATTCAGAGAAAGAACTGTGGGAGTAGAAATGCAGAAGAAAAATATGTGATTGATCAGGTGGTTTGACAGGAATATGATTGGTGTTTTTGTATTAAAAGATCACTCTATTGCAAATATGAATAACATGAAAATAGGTTTTCAACAATGATACATTTATAACCCAGTGGAATTGCTTGTCAGCTCCAGTAGGAAGGAAGGAAGAAGGGTGGGAAAATCATGAATTGTGTAGCCATGGAAAAATATTCTAAATAAATAAATAAACAATATAATTCTCCAGAAATATTCTAAGTAGACTGAAGTCAAATGACATGAGTTCAAATCCTGATTACTGCTTACTAACTCTGTGATCTTGGTCCTATTACTAAACATTTTGGGGATATCAGTTTCCTTAACAGAAAGATGAGGAGATGGGAAGTGTCCTTGAACATCCCTTTAGATTATGATCTTATGATACCAAGTACAGATAAAAAGTATCTATAGATGAAACCTAAATAAGAACTCACTCTGCATTATTTCAGTTCGCTGAAAAACAAAATGGGCAAAATTCAAAACCATAACTCACACAACAAATTGTGATGATGGGTAGAAACTTTCATGTTTGAAAACATATTAGTCTGGATACTTTAGGGTTCTATTTCTTTGAAATAAATCAGATATAAATGAAATGCAATTTTTTAAAAATGAAAGAATTTCGGGGCAGCTGGGTAGCTCAGTGGAGTGAGAGTCAGGCCTAGAGACAGGAGGTCCTAGGTTCAAACCTGGCCTCAGCCACTTCCCAGCTGAGTGACCCTGGGCAAGTCACTTGACCCCCATTGCCCACCCTTACCAATCTTACACCTATGAGACAATACACCGAAGTACAAGGGTTTAAAAAAAATGAAAGAATTTCAATTAGTAGTTACAAAATACCATGTAGATAAGATAAGCCTAAGCATAAAAGAAAATAATTTGGTCTTCACCAAAAGGAATTAATTGAAGTTATTTCTTTAAAAGAATCTAGTCATTGAGTATTCCATAGTCAAAATGACAAACAGATGAAGACAAAACTTTCCTATACCAGTGAAAGGTAAAGAAATGTATTGTATGTTGTTGTGTGAATACTACTAGAGAAAGTCATGAGTTGGTAAGTTTTTTGTTTCTTTGATTTTCTTTAGGAAAAAAAATATGGACATTTGAGAGACTTTGAGAAAACAAAGAATGCATCAGTGGATTAAAGAATATAAGGAATACAGCATGCCATGAGAAAAATCACCTGGATAGTAGGAGGAAAAGATGGACTAATTTTTCAGTGAAATAAATTTCCTCTTCAATAAATCAATATTAATGATGATGGTTAACATACAAAACTCTTCTTGAATAAGGAGAAAAGAGAATTCAGCAGAAATGACTAGGAGAAGACTGGTGGAGAATTAAGAAGTAGAGAAAAGGCCTTCAATTTTCCTCCTTGATTTAGGGCAATGGGAGAGTAAAAATAGAGTATAGATCAGAAAATGGGAGGAATGGGTAAGAGTAGATATCTGCCAGTAGACACAGAAAGCTCTGGCATAAACTAGAAATAATACTAAGATATAATAAAAGAGATGAGCCAGAGTCTTTGTTTTGAAATCTGCTGATGGGGTTTGTACAGTTGAGAACAACAGTTTCTCCAAGATGAAGTTTTGCATCCTCCTTATAATTAATGACTGCTAAAGGGACAATAGCAAATGAGATTCTGGAAAAACATCTCAGGGAGGAGTTATCATGGCCTTATAAAGTAAAGAAATTATGATATCAGAGAAAAAGATAATATATAGGGGGAAAGGAAAAGGAAAAAACATGATTCACTGCAGTAAAGTTGTAAATCATATTTCATTCTATCTTGTTACCCGTCTTGAGAATCTACAGGACATTGAGAAACTAGGAGAGGAAGGAGTTAGCAGTGAAATGAAAAAGGCTTTTACTATAAAAAGTTTAGTACTTATCATTATCCCAAATACAGAATGATGAATGAAATTTGGCAATGCAGACAAGGAGAAGGCGGGTTGGTTAAAAACATAATTTATTTTAAACGTTTGTTAAGAATTAAAAAGAAAAAACTTGGAATGGCATTTGAAATGATACAAAGTCAAGCAAGCAGAACCAAGAGAATGTTGCGCATAGTAACAGCATTAATGTACAATGATCTAGGACAACTCTGAGGAACTGATGATGAAAAAGGTTATATAGAAGGACCATCATAGAAGGACCTGATGGTGTCTGAATGCAGATAGATGCAGACTTTTTCTTCTTTATTTCCTCCATAAGATTTCCCCTACTGTAAGCAGGGTTAGTCTTCTTTCATAACATGATGAACATGGAAATATGTACTGCATGACAACACGTGTACAACTTGTAACATATTGTCTCATGTCTTGGAATGGATTGGAGAGAGGAAGAAAATCATGGATCAAATATCAGTAAAAATTATTAACAATTTTATCAACATGTAAAAATATTTTTAAAAGAAATTTGAAAAATACAAATTCTCTTTGTCACTCTGACCCCTCCCACAACCATTGAGAAAGTAAATAGTATGTTATATATCATACATTTGAAGTTATGTAAAACATTTCCATAATAACCATGTTTCAGAAAACTCAAGAGAAAATAATATATAATTGACTCTTAGAGCTCATTATTTATCTTGATGAAAATAGATAGTATTTTTCATCAGAAGTCTTTTGGAATTGTCTTGGATTATTGTATTGTTCAGGGTTGTTAAGTCTTTCACTGTTGGTTATCATTTGATTTTTGCCATTCCTACATATATTATCCTGGTTCAATTTACTTCACTTTGTATCAGTTCATATAAGTCATTCTGAGATTTTCTAAAGCCAACCCCCTTATCAATTCTTTTAGAACAATAATATTCCATCACAATTATATATGATAAGTTGTTAAACCATTCTCCAATTGATGGGGAATTAAACCATTCTCTCAATTTCTTATCCTTTGCCACAACAAGAACTGGTAGAAACATATGTGTATGTCTAAATGCCTTTCTCTTTTCTTTGATGTCTTTGGGATAGAGAACTAGTAGTAGTATTTCTGGGTCAAAAAGTATGTACTTGTTACCTAATTTAGGTGTAAGCTGATTTCTTCGAGTTCTTTTTGTTCTTGTTGTTCTTGTTATTCCTTTTTTAAAAAAAATATTATTTTATTTTAATAAAAATTTCCACATAAGTTTTCCAAAGTTATATGATCCAAATTGTCTCCCTCCCTTCTTCATTCCCTGCCGCCCAGAGATGGCAAGCAATTCAATTTGGGTTATACGGGTATTATCTTTCAAAACATATTTCATTACTATTAATTTTTGTAAGTAAATAATCTTATAAAAGCAAAATCTCAAAACATATAACCAAATAAACATGTGATAAATCATATTCTTTCATCTGCATTTCTAGTCCAAGAGTTCTTTGCCTGGAGTTGGTTAGCATTCTTTGTCATAAGTTCCTCAGAATTGTTCTGGATCATTGTATTGCAATTAGCATCAAAGTTTATAAAATTTGATAGTTCCACAATATTGCTGTTACTGTGTACAATGTTTGCCTGGTTCTGCTTATTTCACACTGCATCAATTTATGTACATCTTTCCAGCTCCTTCTGAAATCATTCAGATAATCATTCCTTATAGCGTAATAGTATTACATTACTATCGTATATAAAAATTTATTCAGCCATTCTATAATTGACAAACATCCCTTTAGCTTCTATTTCTTTGTCACAATAAAAAGAATAGCTATATTTTTGTACAAACAGGTCCTTTCCCATTTTTTTTTATCTCTTTGGGATGCAGACCCAGTAGTGATATTACTTGATAAAAAAAAAAGCACGTTGTTTTATACTCTTTTTATTATGATTATTTTAACTCTTAACTTTTGTTTATTGGCTCCTAGGTGGAAGAGTGGTAAGGGTGGGCAATGGGGGCCAAGTGACTTGCCCAGGGTCACACAACTGGGAAGTGTCTAAGGCCAAATTTGAACCTAGGACCTCCTGTCTCTAGGCCTGACTCTCAATCCACTGAGCTACCCAGTTGCCCCTGTTTTATACTCTTTTGAAAATAATTCCAAATTGCCTTCCAGATTAGTTAGGTCAATTCACAACTCCAACGCATTAATGTCCTAATTATGCCACATTCCCTCCAACATTTATCATTTTCTTTTACCGTCATATATATTGGACAGTCTGATAGGTATGACATGGTAGCTCAGAGCTGTTTTAATGTGCATTTCTCTAATCAAGAGTGATTTAGGACATTTTTTCATATGATTATTGATGGCTTTGATTTCTTCATTGAAAACTGCCTATTCATATCCTTTTACCATTGATCAATTGTGGATGACTTGGATTCTTCTTAATTTGACTTAGTTTTTTATTTTTATTATATTATATATTTTATTTTTACTTCTTTCTTAAAAATAACTTGAGAAATCAGACTTTTATCAAATAAATTTGTTATAAAAATTTTTCCCAGTTTGTTGTTTCCATTCTAATCTTGATTGCATTGGCTTTGTATAAAAATTTTTTAATTTGAAATAATCAAAATTATTTTATACCTGGAAATGTTCTCTATATCTTGTTTGGTCATAAATTCTTCCTTTCTCCACAGATCTGATTGATAAACTATTTAATGTCCCCATAATTTACATATTACTCTTTACATTTTAAATCACATACCCATTTTGATCTTTTCTTGGTATAGATATTGGTGAGATACTCATCTATACCTAATTTTTGCCTTACATTTTCCAAATTTCCTCAAGCAATTTTTATCAAATAGTGAGTTCTTATCCCCCAAACTGAGATCTTTGCCTTTATCAAATGCCACATTGTTGAGGTCATTTACCCCTAATCTATTCCATTGATCCACCCTTCTATTTCTCAGCCAGTATCAGGTTGTTTTGATGATTACTGATTTATAACACAATTTAAGATCTGGTACCACTAGGCCACCATCCTTCATATTTTTTCCATTAGCACTCTTGATATTCTTGATCTTTTGTCCTTCCAGATGAATTTTATTATTTTTTCTAGCTTATAAAATTGTTTTTGGTACTTTAATTGGTATAACACTGAATAAGTAAATTAATTTAGGTGGGATTGTCAATTTTATTATACTACCTTGGCTTACCCATTAGCAAATAATGTTTTTCCTATTTCTTCATTTATCACAATTTGTATTTCTCTAATTATTAGTGATATAGAGCATTTTAAAATTTAACCCTTGTTAACTTTGATATCTTCTAAAAATTATTTGTATCCTTTGACCATTTATTGTTTGAGGAATGGCTTTTATTTTAGAAATTTGACTCATTTTTCAATATAAGTGAATAATGAAATATTCTTTAGAGGAAAAGCTAAAATCTTTTCCATAATATCCTGTTTTCCTTCTAATTTTGGCTTTACTGGTTTTGTTTGTTAAAAAAATTTTTAATTTCATTGAATCAAAATCATCCATTTTTTCTCCCATGATCCTTTTGATCTATTCGGTCACAAAAACCTTCCTTTATCTATAGATCTAAAAGGAGAAATTTTCCATGTTACCTTAATTTGCTAATGTCTAAATCACATACCCCGTTTTGCCTTTTCTGGTTATATTCTATGAGATGCTGATCTGTTTAGTATTATTACTTTCCATTTTTCCCAATAGTTTTTGTCAGATAATGAATTCTTGTTCCCAAAACTTGGATCTTTG
Source organism: Gracilinanus agilis (assembly GCF_016433145.1). NCBI lineage: Eukaryota > Metazoa > Chordata > Mammalia > Didelphimorphia > Didelphidae > Gracilinanus > Gracilinanus agilis. The sequence continues at coordinate 344,607,139 of NC_058133.1, forward strand.
AGTTTATCAAACACTTGATTACTATGGTCATTTACTACTATTCATTGTGTATCTAATCTATTCCACTAGTCCACCACTCTACATATTAGCCACTACTTGATTTTTTAAATTGATTACTTCTTTGTAATAAAATTTGAAATCTGACATTATTAGGCAGCCTTCCTTCATATATTTTAATTGATTTTCTTGATATTCTTGACCTTTTATTCTTCCAGATTTTGTTGTTATTTTTTCTTGCTCTATAAAATAATTCTTTAGTAGTGGACATGGCATTGAATAAGTAAACTAAATAAGTAGGATTTAATTATATTCAGCTTACCCATTATTATTTGATATTTTTCCAGGTGCTTAGAGATGTATTTTTGCCCAGTGTTATATAATTGTGTTCTTATAGTTGCTGAGTTTTTCTTGGAAGGTAGATTCTCAGCTATTTTTATACTGTTTATAGTAATTTTAAATGAAATTTCTCTTTCCAGCTCTTCCTGTTGAACTTTATTACTAAAACATAGAAATACTAAGGATTTATGTGTTTTTTTTATGTCCTGCTATTTTGCTAAAGTTTTTAATATTTTCAACTACTTTTTTAGTTGATGTTCTAGGGTTCTTGAAGTATATATAACATTATATCATCTTCAGAGTGATAGTTTTGTGTCCTTGTGATTTTTATTCCTTTAATTTCTTTTTCTTATATTAATGCTAAAGTCAACATTTTTAGTATATCGAATAATAGTAATGACAATGCATATAATTGCTTCATTCCTGATCTTGTTGGCAAGGCTTCTAGTTTCTCTGCATTACAAATAATGTCTGATCTTGGTTTCAAATAAATAATATTTATCTTTATAAAAAAAAGCTCCATTTGGAAGAACAAAAGATCAAGAATATCTAGGGAAATAATGAAAAAAACCTGAAGGAAGGTGGCCTAGCAGTACCAGATATTAAGCTATACTATAAAGCAGTGGTCATCAAAACAATATGGTACTGGCTAAGAGACAGAAGGGAGGATCAGTGGAATAGACTTGGGGTAAGTGACATCAGCAAGACAGTATATGATAAAGCTCAAGAGCCCAACTTTTGGGACAAAAATCCACTATTTGACAAAAACTGCTGGGAAAATTGGAAAACAATATGGGAGAGATTAGATTTAGATCAACATCTTACACTCTACACCAAGATAAATTCAGCATGGGTGAATGACTTGAATATAAAGAACGAAACTATAAGTAAATGAGGTGAACACAGAATAGTGTACTTGTCAGATCTATGGGAAAGGAAAGATTTTAAAACCAAGCAAGAGTTAGAAAAAAATTACAAAATGTAAAATAAATAATTTTGATTATATTAGATTAAAAAGTTTTTGTACAAACAAAAACAATGCAACCAAAATGATAAGGGAAACAACACACTGGGGAAAAAATCTTTGTAACGAAAAATTCTGACAGAGGTCTAATTACTCAAATATATGAGGAACTAAATCAATTGTATAAAAAAACCAAACCATTCCTCAACTGATAAATGGGCAAGGGACATGAATAGGCAATTTTCAGATAAAGAAATCAAAACTATCAATAAGCACATGAGAAGGTGGTCTAAATCTCTAACAATTAGATAAATGCAAATCAAAACAACTCTGAGGTATCACCTCACATCTAGCAGATTGGCTAAAATGATAACAGGAGAGCTTAATGAATGTTGGAGGGGATGTGGCAAAACTGGGACATTAATGCACTGCTGGTGGAGTTGTGAACTGATCCAACCATTCTGGATGGCAATTTGGAATTATGCCCAAAGAGCACTAAAAGAATTCCTGCCCTATGACCCAGCCATACCATTGCTGGGTTTGTACCTCAAAGAGATCATAGATAAAAATACTTGTACAAAAATATTTATAGCCCACTCTTTGTGGTAGCAAAAAACTGGAAAACGAGGATATGCCCTTCAATTGGGGACTGGCTGAATAAATTATGATATTTGCTGGTGATGGGATACTACTGTGCTCAAAGGAATAATAAACTGGAGAAATTCCATGTGGGCTGGAAAGACCTCCAGGAATTGATGCAGAGTAAAAAGAGCAGAGCCAAAAGAACATTGTACACAGAGACTAATACACTGTGGTAAAGTCGAACGTAATGGACTTCTATACTAGCAGCAATGACATGACCCAGGACAATTCTGAGGGATTTATGGAAAAGAATGCTACCCACATTCAGAAAAAGAACTACAGAAGTAGAAACACAGAAGAAAAACAACTGCTTGAAGACATGGGTTGATGCGGACATGATTGGGGATGAAATGACTTGAAATGACTACACCAATGTAACTATCAATAATATGTAAATAAGTCTTGATTGATGACACATGTTAAAACCAGTAGACATGTGCATCAGCTATGGGGGGAGTTTTTGAGGGGCGAAGGGGAAAGTCAGAACATGATTCATGTAACCATGGAAAATTTTTCTAACAAAATTAAAAATTTAAAAAAAAAACTCCATTTATTCCTTTGCTTCTTAGAGTTTTTAATAGGAACAGGTGTTACATTTTGTCAAAAGCTTTTCTGTATCCATTAATATAATAACATGATTTTTATTATTTTCATATTGATATGTTGCTGTTTGTCATTTATTTTATAAGAGAACCAATTATATCACAGAGTGATGATAACTATATTTAAGTGAGGCAAAGTTGCACAGTCTTCAGCCTCACTTTCTTCCACAGTCATCAAAATCTAATCACAAGACAAAAGTCAGGAGAAGCAGGAATGGCCCATGTAATTGAATGAATGATATTGAGAATCCAAGAAGCAAAAATAGAAAGGGGAATACCATTCAAAATAACTACAAAATACATTAATTTTTTGTAATCAATTCACTAACACACTTTAATACAGATAAAGATTCAATTACCACCTGTTTCTTAAAGTAATACAGAACAAAGTAAATAGTTGAAAGAATATTCAGTGTTTCTTGGCTGAGTCATGCCCATATAATAAAAATGATAATACCTCTAAAGTTAACTTATAGTTTTAATTCTATGTCAATCAACCACCAAAGAGATATTCATGCAAAATTTGATGAAATAGAAAATTCATTGGTAAAAACAAAAGAATAGATTATCAAGAGAAATAATGAAAAAAATAGGGATGAAGAGAAGAAATCACTTCTAGGAGTCAAAAATATATTATAAAGCAGAAGCCATAAAAAAAACCCAATTGCTTGGCATTGATTAAAAATAGATAAGCAGAGCACTGTCACAGACTAGAGAGGGGAATCAGAAATAATGAAACTCAATAACTAAGTTTCTATAAATTTCAAGTATAATTTAAATAGAAAAGAACTTCTTATTTTATAAGGACTGCTTTGACAGATAGAAGGAATTCTGGTACTCCTTCCTGCCTGGAATGCTCTCCTCCCTCACCTCAAGGCTTTCTTGACTTCTTTCAAGCTCCAGTTAAATTTTCTCCTACAGGAAGATATTTCCGTTTTTTAAAAAAGATCTGATAGTTTTCTTTTGATTTTTCCAATTTATGTCTTGTTTGTATGTTGTCCTCTCCACTAGACTATTAGTTCTTTCATGTAGGTATTGACTTTTCCTTTATTTGTCTCCCCAATGATTCGCATAGTGCCAGGTACATAGTAAGCAATATGTAATTATCATTGAAATAATAATTAATATATGTATCATTAATAGTAATAATTATGTCAGTCACATGACATTTTTGTTTTCAGAGCACTATACAGATATTTCATGTCTCTTCACAACAACTCAGAAAGAAATTAGCTACTATACTCTTTATTTTCTATATGAAAAAAGTGAACAAGGTAGATTTTAAATGATTTGTCTAGTTTCACACAAAGAGTAAGTGTCTGAGGCTGAATTTGAACTCAGATCTTCCTGATTATTAAGTTCAGCACTCAATTATAACTCACTGCACTACCTTGCTATTTAATAGCCAATTATATTGCTAAATAGTTCATGTCAATGTCATTTCTCTTGTTCAATTTCTCTTTTGAGTATAAATTATTTGTTAAAATAAATCAACCTTAAGTTTGTTGTTTCAGTTTTATATCATATTTTCCCTCACTATTAGGCTTATCTTATTAGTAACTCTGATCTTAACTGTGATGAACCAATGGACTCTGTGTACATAGACAACTAATTCATCAATAATAATAATACCCACAGCAATAAAAATCCATTTATTTTATAATAAAATAAGATTTATTCTAATCTTTATGGTATTATTTAATGTTTGCCAAAACAATGATAGCCAATTATATCCTCACAAAAGATGGTTGTTCTCCTTCATATTCAAAGAGGACCAAAATGACATCACTATGGCAGTCAATTTAAAGTGTATCTAACCATGACTATTCAAACAAAAATGAGTTTAGAAAGCTGTACCATGTCAGTCACAAGTATCCCCTATGAACATTTGGGACAGAGATATCCCTACATTTTTGCATCTCTAATTTCTTTTCAGTTATTCTAATTCTGCTTTGTTCACAAACCATAGCATCATCTTTGTTGAGGGCATGCCATCCTAGACAGTCCTATACCAGTATCCCCTATATAACGGTTGCCAAAATTTTTCAGGGAGACCTTGATAGTGTCCTTATATCATATCTTCTGACCTCCATGTGAATGCTTCCCTTGTGTCAGTTCTCTAAAAATATCTTTTAGACAAATGTGAATTTGACATTCAAACAATGTGGCCAGACTATTGGACTTGAGTTCTCAGCAACAGAGTTGGCAGTTTAGCTTGAGAAAGGATATCAGTGTCCTGTACCTTATCTTAATAGGTGACCTTCAGAATCTTCCTAAGGCAATTCAAATGAACCAGTTCAGTTTCCTGGTATCCCATTCAGATTAGGCACACACAATGGCTCTATAGACATTCAATTTTGTAGGCAGCCTATTACCTTTTCTCTCCTACACTTTCCTTTGGCACCTTCCCATATTTCAGCCAGCTCTGGCAATGCATTCATCAACTTCAACATCTCTGTGCATATCCCTGCAAGATAAACTGCCATTCCATTTCTGGTCAACCTAGATGTTGGAGTAAGGACCATTTTGAGCTTGTCCAAATTCACCTCCAAACAGCCACCAAAAAAAACCACATCAAAAGAAATTTTGGAGTGACAGAACCAACAGAAGACAGAGTGAAGCATGCTTTCAGTCAAAGAAAATATAAAGTGACATCAGAAAAGACCTGCCTCAATGGGATAAGAAGAGAAAGCAATGTAACTGATAATATAATCAGAGGCCTAGTGCAAACATATACCAAGGAGCTAGAGGACTGACCTGGTACAAGCACATTTAGGGGAATCCTCAGTTGAAGAAACAACCTCAGCACTCACAACAGGAGGGGAAACTGGTAGTTGAGAAGTGGAATCCAGCTAAATATACTGCACATGGCACCTGGGGAAACCTGGAGGCAGTATTTCCTCCACCGCAAAAGTGGACCTTACCTTCGACATATATGCAAAGTCATTAAAAAGCCCCCTCAAATAAGCAAGAGACAAAGAAAAAGCCTGACTGTAGAAAGTTTTTTTAAGTAGTAGGGAAGATCAAAATGTAAGTTCAGAAGAGGACAGCAATGCAAAAATAGAAATGTGCAAAACCTCAAAGGCAAACATGAAGGACTTTCAGTCGAAAATGAACTTCTAGAAGACCTCCAAAAAGGTTAAAAAACAAATAATAAGATACTTAAAAGAAATGATATAAAAGTCAACAGCTTAGAACAAAAATTCACTGAAGAAAATAGCTTCCTTGAAAAAAAGAGATGTAAAACTTCAGAAAGGAAAATAAGTCTCTAAAAAGGAAGGGCAAAGCCTCAAAGAAGAAAATGACTTCCTAAAAATTAGAATGGGAAAAAACTGAAGTTAATGATTCCATAAGACAGAAGGAAACGAAAAAAAATTAAAAATAATGAAAAAATAGAAGAAAATATGAAATATCTCACTAGACACATAATTGGCCTAGAAAATAGATCTGAGAATGATAATCAGAGAATTATTGTATTGCTTTCTTTCAAAGTAATAGCATCAACACTGAGTAGATGAGATACACCACAGATCTTTGCCCCATAAATAGCCATAATACATCATAGAGTTAACACACTTTGGATTGTTACAATCAATGTAAAGCTGGATTTCTATGTCTTTCAAATGATCAAAAAATGAGTCTGGACACCCTATAGCTAAAACGTATATGGAAGAACTGCCCTGATGTTCTTGAACAAGAGGGGGAAAAAGAAAATGAAAGAATCTGCCAATCACCTCCTGAAAAAGATGAAAAAATTTAAAATCCCGGGCTATAATAGTCAAATTCCAAAACTCTCATGCCACAGAGAAAATACTGCCAGTAGCTAGAAAATAAAGATAAACAATTCAAATATCATGAGCCACAGTCAGGATCATACAGCACTTAGTAGCATCTACATTAAAAGACTGATACATGTGGAAAATGATATTCTGTAATGCAACAAATCTATGACTGCAACCAAAGATCACCTACCCAGCAAAACTAAGCATAAAACTCCTGGGAAAGAAATGTACATTTAATGAAATATAAGATGTCCATACAATCTTGAAGAAACAAGTAGAGCTGAAAAGAAAATTTGATGATTAAATCTGGCACTCAAGAGAAGCATAAAAAGGAAAAACCCAAGGGATTCAATGTGTTTAAACTGATCACATTACTGCTTGGGTAATGTGGTAAATACTGGAAAAATTATGTAAAATGAGGCGAAGTGAAGTGAGTAAAACCAGGAGATTGTATTTTTTACATGTGTAGATGGAATACAATGAAAGTAATAAAGTATGATGATCAATTGTGAATGAATTATCTATATCATCAATTCAAGGATCCAGGATAGATTCAAGGGACTCATAATGAAAAGGATATCCACTATCGTAGAAGTAAGGTGGTGCACAAACCTTTAGAAGTTAAATTATTTATCATCAATATGGTAGCTAACCTTGATGCCATTTTCATCCTCATTGAAAGCATATGACAGCATCACTGAAAATATCTTGCTAAAATTTATGAGAACAAGCATACATTCCTGCTTCTTTCCAGTGGTTACCAGGAAAGTGGGAGGGCTTTATCTATTCTCCAAAATCTGTGCAAGCAAGCTGTCATGGAGCTGTATAATACTGATGAAATTCTTTGGAAAACCAAATTTTGCCATGATCTTCCTTATGCCCTCATGACTTACAGTATCAAAGACCTTGGCCAAATTGACAAACATTGTTTATAGACTTCTGCTCTGTTCCTGTCATTTCTCTTGCACTTCTCAGGCAGCCAACACCATATTGACCATTCCTCATTCCATTCTGAAACCACACTGACACTCAATTAGATGACCATCTTCCAGGTGAAGGTTGACTAGGATGACTAGGGCAAGAATCTTTCCAGCAGTGACTGAGAGAGACATCCCACTGTGTTGGTCACAAGACAACATATTTTCTCTTTCTTTATAGTGATAGACAATTAAATCTAATTGATTAATTAATTAAATGCCCCAGGGGATAACCTCCTTTTGTCAAATAACCTGGCATTAGAAATTTGGCTAGGGAGGATTTCAACCTGAGGTTTATGATCAGTGGCTTCAGCACTGATTGATGACAGTCTATTGAGAACTCCATAGAAGTGTTCAACCTGTCTTTCAAGGATCATGTTCTTATTATTGATCAATTTAATACCATCAACACTGAGAAGATGAGTTACACCACAGGTCTTTGGCCCATAAATAAACATAATAGAGTAATATAAACACTTTGGATTGTTACAATCAATGTAAAACTAGATTTCATCTATCTTCTTACAGAGTCAAGAATCCTATATGTCACTGAGTTTCATTTGCTTTTTACTTTTGATGGACTTAGACATTGCCCTTTTAGAGACAGTTGAATTATCCTTCTCGTAAATCCTGTGTAGTTCTTGTTTTTCATTAAGTAGCTTCTTCCCTAAGCTATTAGGGAATTTTCATAAAACCAATCCTGATGTTTATGAGTATTCTGATCTAGATGTGCAAATGGAGTGCTATATCCCAAATGTCTGAAAGCTGCCCATGCCTTTTCTGCTCAATTCAGTTTTCCCTCGAAGTCAGCAAGAAACTCTTTGCTTATGGGAGAAGCCCTTTAATCTGCTGGCCTTGGGTCTTCTGCTAGATTTCTTTCCTTAGCTGCCTTGGTAAACCTTTTCTGAGTTTGAGTGCACAGAGGGCAAATTCAAGCTGTCTGTGAGCCCCTGGACTAACAGAGAGAGTTGTGGGAGAAAGTGTTTGCTTTCTTCAGCTGGACAGAGTGGGTAGGCATGCAAAAATGTCCTCAGGCACTGGGAAAAGGGAGAACAGAGCAGCTCCCCAAGTTTGGGCTCTGCACAAATGCAGAGTCTTCACCAAAACTACCTTAGGGCCTCCAATTTTGTTCATTATGAACATTTACTTTGGAGAAGATAAAAGATAAATCTATGATTGGTCCAGCCCTATATGCCACACATCATCTTCATTACTTTCATATTCTTTCTGTCAACAACCCTAAAATCTGGGCTTCCTCTGTGAAGCTTATGACTACAACTTCCAGTGTATTCATTCAGGCTACTTTGTTACTTGCTTGTTGCCACAGGGCTTTGAGGTGCAAGTAAATTAATAAAATAATGAGATAGTAAAATGTTGAATGGTAAAATGATATAGGTGATATATTTTAATGAGCATAAATTGGTATCAAGTAAGGAAGAATTCTGCAAAGCCATTGGCTTCACCCTCTTCCAGAGTCATTGCAGTACTTTGGGAAGACAAAAGTCAAAATGACTAGTGATGTCTCAGGATGTGGTAGGTGACCTTGTCTTCTCAAAGAAAAAAATTCATGTTATAAGTACATGATGTCTTTGACTTCACTTATTTCTTTTTTTCTTGAATAATGTTTTCTTATTTCTTTCTTCCCATCATTATTGCACCTTTTTAATGTATTCTTTTTCTCCATTAGAATGTGATCTCCTTAAAAAGTAAAAATTATCTTGTTTGCTCGTATCTGTATTCCTAACACTTAGCATAGTTCTTAGCATATAGTAACATTTAATTCTCTCCCTCTCTGTCTCTCTCTCATCTTTCTATTAAGTTTTTATATATGAAAAATATACATATGTAGTTTTTATTAATGTAATCTCATTAATTTTATATGTTTATTTAACTAGTAGATGAAGGGCATAATACATACATACATATTTGCACATTTATCCAGATCCCTATTTTAGCTAGATTTTTTTTTTAATTTTAAACCCTTAACTTCTGTGTATTGACTTATAGGTGGAAGATTGGTAAGGGTAGGCAATGGGGGTCAAGTGACTTGCCCAGGGTCACACAGCTGGGAAGTGTCTGAGGCTGGATTTGAACCTAGGACCTCCTGTCTCTAGGCCTGGCTCTCAATCCACTGAGCTACCCAGCTGCCCCCTGTAGCTAGATTTAACAAAACTTTCAATAAAGAATCTAATACTATCTCTTGAAAATGATGGAGAAATATGGATTAGATCATACAGTCAAGTGAATTTAGTACTGTTTGGAAGATTGGATTAAAAATGTAATTCTTTATGGTTCATTGTCCATATGCCAGGAGTCAATGGAGTGTCCCAATAAACTGTGCTTGTTGCTATATTATTTACAAGTTTTGTTTATCAGTTATTTAAAGAAATGGATGACATAATTTGATCAAATTTTCCAATGACAACAAGCTAAAAATGAGGACAAATATAGTGAATGACATAATATATATCCCAAAAGATCTTAATAGGTTAGAACAGTGGCCTTAATCTAATAAAATGAAATTAAATGGTAATAAATTTTGTCGTTGGGGACAAAAAATCAACTTCTTAAATATGATATGAGAGAGATATGGATAGAAGTTTCCTGAAAAAATATCTGGGAGTTTTAATGGACTGCAAGATCAATATGTATCAGTATTATTGTGTGAGAGTCAGCAAAACTTATGTAGTCTTTGAATACAATAATAATGATTCAACTTCCAGAAATAGGCAATTGATAGCTACACCAAACTTTGCCTTCCCAAGACATCATTGAAAGTATTGTGTGTAGTTTTTGGCAGAAGCTCAGTAATAACATTGATAAAATGGAGAGTATGTAGAGAAGATTAAGTAAAATGGTAATGGCTTTGGGTCTGTGGTCTATGAGGACCAGTCGAAGCCTGTAAAGAGAATATTTGGAGATGTAGAGACAGGAAGAGAACTTCTTGTATTTGAAGGACTGTTGTGTGAAGGAGAGATTAGACTTGTCTTATTTGGCTCCAAAGGCAGAAATAGGAACAGTGTGTGGTTGTTGCAAAGAGGCAAATTTAGGTTTGTGGTCAGGTAAAACTTGCTAAAAATTGGACCTGCCTCGAAGTGGAATGGACTTACCTAGAAAAATTGGTGTTCCCCTTTCTTAGAGGTCTCCCACACAGGCTGGATGACCATTTGTTGGAGTTGTTAGAGTAGAGATTCTTTTCTGTGATGAGTTTGGGATTGGATTGTTGAAGTTACTTATAACTGAAATTCTGTGATTTTATGAAATTCTTAAAATTTCTAAACTCTCTCATCCTTAGCAAGTAATTTTGATATATAAGATATGAGCATTAGAGTTTTTTTAAGAGATCTTTTTTTTGCAAGTAATGGCATCTATAATTATTAGCTATATGATAACTAAATAACCTATTAAATATTTTTCTTGTTCTCTTTGGCCTGTGATAGAATCTGCTTTGTTAGTTCCTTTCTTCCCTTCTCCAAGAAGAATCTCTGTGCCATTCTCCCATTTAGCTGAAGTATCTTTTGGGGGGAGGATTCATTAATAATAAGCATATCCAGGTTAATATTAATTGGCTCCCCAGAAATATATTCACTCATTGTACCTTAGATAAGAATCCCATGTCTGAAGTGACAATAGTCAAATTAAAGTTTATTGATGGTCTAATACTAGTTTGATTCTTAGCTCTGTTTATCCTCTTTCCCTCTTCTCTGATACCATCACTGTAGAAAAGGAAGAGACAAGGGAAAATGAAGGGACATTTGAAAATTCATATTTGCCTCATAGCTTATCATAGTAAAAAAAAAAACTTTATTAGATGCCCAGCTTCTTTTAAGCATCAGATTGTTAATAATTGTGTTAAAGAGTATGAAATACTTTTCATGACACAAATCTCCTGGCTGTTCTTTGAAGAGGGCATTCCTTTTCTCAACTCTGAGCATTTTTCTATGTCTCCCCCATGCCTAGAATGTTCTCCTTACTTTCTTTTGACTGCTGACCTGACTTTCCTTAAGTCCTACTAAAATTTCACCTTCTAAAGGAAGCCTTCTCTTATTCCTCTAAATTTTAGTGCCTCCCCTCTGTTAATTATTTCCCATTTCTCTTAGATATAGCTTGCTTTCTGTGTTGTTTCCTCTATTAGATTGTCATCTCCTTGGGTGCAGGATCTATATTTTGTCTCTTTTTGGGTCATCAGAGCTTAATTCAGTACTTGGCAGAGTATAAGCACCAACACTGTGAGGAAATCCTTTTTTAAACCTTGTTGCTTCTTTTTGATGTAGTGGCCTGTTGTTTCCTACCACAGAATTTCCAAATAAAAAACAAAAACAAAAACAAAACTAACTCATCATTGGTATTAGGAACTCCTTGGAAAGAAATATCCTTTATTAATATAGATTGGTTCCTACACTATTTTGATATTCTTAGAAAATTACATGGGAGTCAGAAAAATTTAAGTATTTGAGAATACTTGTTCTTTCATATTTTGTTCTTATATTCTCAATGCTTGGTAATAGCTTAATGAATGTTCATATATCGATTAACTGATTGATTTAAGGAAAATTTCAGTCATAAAAGTATGTGTCAAAGGCAAGATTTGGAACCCAAATCTTCTTGATTTCCCCAGACTGACTCTCTATTCATTATACCATATCACCTCTCATAATAACTGCCATTAATATCCTCTTCCTGTTCCCAAATACAGGTATATTGACAAGGTGCCTTAGTGACTCTTTACCTTTGCTTTAGCTCTATGCATTTCAAGAGAGAGACCTTAGATCTTTCAGCTTAGAATTGGATTCATTTTCAGAAATGAAAAGATTTAAAGAGTTCTTAAAAGGCCTTAGAAAATTCCTGTGGCATTATGCAGAATTGTGCATAAATGGAGGAGGAAACAAAATATAAATGCTGTTCTTCTTTAATTTTTTGATGGGCCAGATTTTAAAGCAAACAACAGTACCCTGGATGACTTTTATGGATGATGAACCATTTTCCTCTGTCTTTCACCAACTTCTTTGGTAGGGAGGGAAACATAAAGCTATGATAGAGGATCTGAAGCTGCTATTAAAATGGAAATATTCAAAGCATGCAGGAATCTGTAAGTGTCTGTTCCAGGGACATATTAATGCATTTGAAAGGATATTAAAGCTTAACATAGAGGGAGAAAAAGTCCTAGTAGCAAAATGTAAAACTGCTTAACAGAATTATGCCTGGAACTTCGTGTATTAGGCCTCAAATACTCTTCTCACATTCTTTCACAGAAAAGCACTGTGTTGGCTTGTGAGCTTTTGGTGTTTTTGACAGATTTCTTTTTTCCTTTTCTTCACTGGGGAGGAGGGGTTTCCTTTTGTATGTTTTGGAGGCAAAAACCTCAGCTTAAGAAAAGTGTGTGTGTGTGTGCATGTGTGCATGTGTGTGTGATGTTTAAAATAGCTAATAAACATGTGAAGAGAGCCTATTCAGTTGAGATCACATTATGATATAGAAAAGGTAGATATAAAACTATAAAACAAAGTACTTGCCCTTAAAACTCTTTAAATCCAGTTTCTTCAGATGATGATGATGATGGTTACTGGAAGTTGTGACTTCATTAATATATAGAATCTCCCAGTTAGAAAACTCTTTTTACCAACATAGACTATCATCTTCATTGAAACTTAGAGTAGGAGCTTTGTATGGATAAATGACTTGCCCAGAATGACATAACCAGTAAATGTCAAAGGTGGGACTTGAACCCAGTTGTTCTTAGATTTAAAGGCAGCTCTCTCTCCAATAAATCTTGATGTCTCCCTAGTTAAAAATGAGTTACAAAAGCTTATATGATCATCATAATAACTTTTTGATAAGCAAGAATAATATTTATATAATGCTTTAAGGTTTACAAAGCACTTTAAAATATTATCTCATTTTATCCTTACAAAAACCCTCTGTGGTATAAGTAATTATTATCCCAATTTTACATATGATGAAGCTAATACATAGACTATGTGACTTGCCCCTTTCAGGTATTAACAGATAAAGAAACTGAGACTAAGAATTTTTAAAAATATATTTTATTTTCCCAATTACATGTAATAACAATTTTTAACATACAATTTCCAAAATAACATTCCAGTTGTGTTCTTCCCTCTTTTCCTTACCTCCCTCCCTGGGATGGTAAGCAATTTGATCTAGGGTGTACATGTTTGATCATTTAAAACACATTTCTATGCTAGTCATTGTGAGAGAATTTTCATATAAAACCAAAGCCAAAACCAAAAACCCAAATAAAATAAAGTAAAATATAATGCCTTGAATTGCATTCAGACTCAAACAATATCTTTCCATTGAAGTGGATAACATTCTTTATCTTATGTCCTTCAGAATTGTTTTGGATCATTATATGGCTGAAAATAGGTAAATCATTCATAATTGATTATCATGAAATGTTGCTGTTACTGTGTACAATATTTTCCTGGTTTTGCTAATTTCACTATGAATCAGTTTATGTGGACATTTCCAGTTGTTTTTTTTTTTTCTGGAATCATCTTGCTTATCATTTCTTATAGCACAAGGGTATTCCATTACAAACACACACCACAATTTGTTCAACCATTCCCTAATTAATGAGCATCCCTTCAATTTTTTGCCAGCACAAAAAAAAGCTACTATAGATATTTTTGTCCAAATAAGTCCTTTTCCCTTTTGGGGGGATCTTTTGGAATTATAGATAGAGTAATGGTATTGCAAGATGAAAAGTTATACACAATTTTATAGTCCTTTGGGCATAGTTCCAAACTGTTCTCCAGCATGGTTCAATCAGTCTACAATGCCACCAACAATCCATTAATGTTCTAATTTTGTCACATCACTGCCAACATTTTTCATTTTATTGTTATATTAGCTAATGTTATAGGTGTGATGTAATATTTTAGAGTTCTTATAATTTGTGTTTCTCTAATCAATTCTGATTTAGAACACTTTTCTTCTAATAACTGATAGCTTTGATTTCTTCATCTGAAACCCATTTGTCTATATTTTGGTATATATCAGTTGGAGAATAACTTGTTTTTTAAATTTGACTCAGTTCTCTATATATTTGAGAAATGAGGCCTTTGTCAGAGAAAATTGCTATAATTTCTGCCCCTTCCCAGTTTGTGGTTTCTCTTCTCACATAGGTTATATTTGTTTTGATCATTAAAACCATTTTTGGGGGCAGCTGGGTAGCTCAGTGGAGTGAGAGTCAGGCCTAGAGATAGGAGGTCCTAGGTTCAAACCTGGCCTCAGCCACTTCCCAGCTGTGTGACCCTGGGCAAGTCACTTGATCCCCATTGCCCACCCTTACCAATCTTCCACCTATGACACAATACACCGAAGTACAAGGGTTTAAAAAAAACATTTTTAATTTAATATATTCAGGATTACTCATTTAACATTTTATAATATTCTTTATCTCTTATTTGGTCATAAATTTCCCCCTTTTCCATATAGCTGACAGGTACATTAGTGTATATTCCACTAATTTGCTTATGGCATCCCCCTTTATGTTTAAATCATATCCCCATTTTTACTTTATTTAGCATGGTGTGTAAAATAGTGGTTTGTTTGTATTTATTGAGATAATCATATGATTTCCATTAGTTTTATTATTTGATATGATTAGGTATGCAGATAATTTTCCTAAGATTGAACCAATCTTGCATTGTTTTCTTTCTCTGTTTTTACACTTCCTGTATTAGGTATCAGCATCATATTTGTGTTGTAAGAGGACTTTGATATGACTCATTTTTTTCTTTTTTCCCAAATCGTTTATATAGTATTGATGTTGATCTTTAAATGTTTGTTAGGATGCACTTGTGAGTCCATTTGGCTCTGGGGATTTTTTTTTTTCTAAGCTAATTCATTCATGGCTTATTCCATTTCTTTTTCTGAGATGGGAATATTTAAATATTGTATTTCCTCATTAATCTGAACAATTAATGATTTTATATGTATTCATCCATTTCTCTTAGATGGTAAAATTTATTGTTTAATAAGTATCTAAAATTGCTCCTGCTGATCGCTTAAATTTTCTCCTCTTGGACAATGAATTCAACTTTTTTATTGTTTTTGTTTTTGATACAGGTAATTTGATTTTCCACTTTCTTTTTAAAATCAAATTAACCAATACTTTATTTATTAATTTTTTCATAAAACGAACGCCTCTGACTTTCTTCAGTTTTATTAATTTCTCCTTGTATTTTTAAGCTTTCCATTTTGGTCTTTAATTAGGGGTTTTTAAGTTATCCTTTTTCAAATTTTTTTAGTTGTATTCCCATTTCATTGATCTGCTTTTTCTTTATTTTATTGATATAAATGTTTAGTAACAGAATTTTTTCCTAAGCACTGTTTTGCCTACATCTGGCAAATTTTGACATTTTGTCTCATGTTATCATTCTATTTAATGAAAGTATTGATTTTTTTCTAGATTTGTTCCTTGACAAATCTAGATTAGGATTAGACTATTTAATTCCTCATTAATTTTGAATTTGCCCTGCATGGTTGCTTATTGAATGTAATTTTTTATTGTATGATGGTTTGACATGGATGTATTTATTACTTCTGCTTTTCTGCATTTGGTTTTGAGGTATTTATGCCTTGATACTGTCTGTGTACATGCCATGTACTGCTGAGAAGAAGATATATTCCTTTCTTTTCCCATTCAATTTTCTCCAGACATCAATTAAATCTATTTTTTCTCCTAAAATTCCATTCACCTCCTTAAATTATTTCTTGTTTATTTTCAGGTTAGATTTATCTAGTTCTGAGAAGAGAATGTGGAGGTCCCCCAGAAGTATAGTTTTACTACATATTCCAATCTGTATCTCTTTTAATTTTTCCTTTAAAAATTTAAAGATGGCAGCATTTGATGAATATATGTTCAGTTCTGATATTACTTAAATGTCTATGGCACCTTTTAAAAATATAATTTCCCTCTTTATTTAGTAAAAAATTAGATCTATTTTTCCTTTAGATTTGTCTTAGCTCATTGTAGCTACCAATGTTTTGTTTTTTTTTTACTTTAGCTGAAGCATAATAAATTCTGTTCTATCCCCTCATCATTACTCTGTGTATATCTCCCTGCTTCAAATGTGTTTCTAGTGCACAGCATGTTGTAGGATTGGATTTTAATCCACTTTCCTATCTGCCTCCACTTATGGGTGATTTTGTCCCATTCACTTTCACATCATGTTTACTGTGTATTCTCCCTCCATCTTATATCTTCCTCTTTATTCTGGTCTTGTTCCTTCCTTCTATCTTGCCTCACAAGTATTTTGCTTTTAACCACTGCCTCTCCCATCTTTCCCTCTCTTTTTTTTTCTTATTTTTTTCTAATTCCCCTCCCATTTCTCTATATAATAATATTTCTTATACCCAACTGAATATGATTGTTTATCTCTCTCTGAGCCAAAGCTAAAGAGTAAAAGTTTAAGCATTTCCTGTCATTATTCTTATACTTTCCTCAAATATAATAGTTTTTTCATACATCTCAGATGGGATAATTTATCTTATTTTACCTCTTTCAACCCTGTTCTCTCAGTACAATCCTTTTTTTTTCACTCTTTGATTTTTCAGATGTCATGTGCCCATAGTCAGTTTACTGCTACACCTTCTGTCTATCTATACTCCTTCTAACTGACCCAATAATGATAAAAAATTTTAAGAGATACAAGTTTCATCTTTTCATATGAAAATGAAAACAGTTTGACCTTACTGACTCTTAAATTTTCTCTTTTTACAATATTTTTTATTCTTTTAAATCCTTTATTTGATCATATAATTTTCTTTTTCAGGTCTGGAATTTTTATTAGGAATGCTTTGACATTAAATGACCATTTTTCCTTCAAAAGAATATATTCAGTTTTGCAGGTTAGGTGATTCTTGGTTGTAAATTTAGTGCCTTTGCCTTCTATAATTTCACATTCCACGCCTTCTGATTCCTTAATGTAGAAACTGTTAAATCCTGTATATTTCTTACTGTGACTCTATGATATTTGAATTCTTTATTTCTGGTAGCTTGCAGTATTTTCTCCTTGACCTGAAAGCTCTGGAATTTGGTGATAATATTCCTGGGAGATTTTGTTTGGGGATTTATTTCAAGAGGTGATCAGTGATTCTTTTGATCTCTCTATTTTATCCTCTTGTTCAAGAATAGCAGGACACTTTTCTTTGATAATTTCTTATAATATGATGTCTGTTTTTTTATCATGACATTTATGTAGTCCAGTGATTCTTAAATTATGTTTCTTGTATATATTTTCCAACTTAGTTGTTTTTCCAATAAGATATTTCATATTTTCTTCAGGTTTTTTTTCTTCTTTTGATTTTGTTTTGTTGTTACTTAGTGTTTCATGAAATCATTAGCTTCCACTTAACCAATTATAATTTTTAAGTAATTCTATTCTTCAGGGAGCTTTTGAACTTCCTTTTCTCCTTGGCTACTTCTACTTTTCAAGAAATTCTTTTCTTAGTTTGATTTTATACCTCTTTTTCCATTTGGCCAATTCTGCTTTTTATGGTGTTGTTTTCTACTATATTTTTTGTGCCTTGTTCTCTAAGCCATTCACTCCCTCTTACTTCACTTTCATTCAATCTCCATTTTTCCTGTTCTTCCATTACTTATTTTTTAAAACCTTTTTTGAACTTTTCCATAGTCTGAAACCAATTCCCATTTTTCTTTGAAGTTTTTCATGCAACTCTTTTTTTTTAATTTAGAATATTTTTCCACTGTTACATGATTCATGGTTTTTCCCACTCCTGTTCCCTTCCCCTTCCTGTAACTGACAAGCAGTTCCACTGGGTTATACATGTGTCATTATTCAAAACCTATTTCCATGCAATAGAATGCTCTTTTAACATTATAACCCTAATAGTATCACCATTGAAACACGTGATTGATCATGTAGTTTTCTTCTGCATTTCTCCTCCCACAGTTCTTTCTCTAGATGTGGATAGTGTTCTTTTTCATAATATCCTTTGGATTGTCCTGGATCATGGCATTGCTGTGAATAGAAAAGTCTATTATATTAGATTGTGCCACAGTGTGTCTGTCTCTATGTACAATGTTCTCCTGGTTCTGCTTGCATGTAGCTCTTTGATCTCATTGTCCTCATCTGAATTTATACCTTGCTCTTCTTTGTCTCCATCATAATTTTCTGTGGATAGGGTTTACTTTTTGTTGGCTCATTTTCCCAGAATTTTTCTTGACTTATATTTTTATTCTAAAAGTCAACTCTGTTTTCAGGTTGAAGAAGGTAGTCTCTTAAATTTCAGTTTTCCTTTGATGCTACTCTTAGAACTAGCTCTGCTTATCTGCAAGTTTCAATTCTTCTATGGTGTTATAATAGCCTAGGTGCTGAGAATTCTGGAAGTCACCTTGCATTGTTAATTTGGTCTTCCCCATGACCTGCTATTGCCTTGCAGGATAAGGTACATTGTGAGGTACCTTGAGCTGCAGCTTGGGTCCTCACCTTAGACTTAGGCAGAGGCTCTGAGCCTTACCTTGGGCATTCATGGGACAGGCTCACTACAGGCTTCCTTGTTCTGAGGTTCAGATTGCACTGGGGCTAAGAATTTCAAGGAATATTCATTAGTGATCTGCAGGGTCTCAGCGGTGGGGGCACATGGGGGATTGCTTTTTGCTCATGCCAGGAACTCTTTAGTGAGGCCCTGTTTGGAGCTACCCTCCCCTCTCGCTCCAGTCTAACACATCTTCTCTACCTACCATCTAAGTTGTTTTTTGCAGAAGAATTGCCTTACCCTGTTCTTATTGGTTCTGCCACTCTAGTATTCATTTTTAAATGGTATTTTAAGGTTAGTTGGAGAGCATACTCAGAAAGATCCTTGCCTTCTGTGCTTTCACTCTGCCATGTTTGTTCTGCCATATAAGACTAAGCATGCAAACAGCTTGCCAAGGGTCCCACAACTAATAAAGGTTTGAGGCAGAATTTGATCCACTTCTTCTTGATACCATGTGTAATACTATATCTGTGCATCATGCTTCTTTCCTGGTAATTGTTAAGCTTTATGAATTTCTTAGGTCATAAATGTAGAGCTGCAAGAGAAATGTAGAAGCAGTCTAATATCATTCACTCTATCATTTAACAGATTAGGATACTGAAACCAATTCACACAGTTGACATGTATTGGAGGTGGTATTTGAATCTGCATCTTCCTCTTTCCTAGAGCAATGCTCAATCTACCATTTCAAAGTGTCTTTTGTGAAAATAGGGTTAATTCTACCCTACCCATTTTTATATTTAATCACTAAAAGTGTAAACACCCCATTTACTCTTGGGGGAAGGCTATAACCCACGTGTGTGAAAGTGGGTGATGAATCAGAATCAACTGACTCCCCACTGGGCTCTCCTAAGCAAAAATTTAGCTGTAATTGGTATATATTAA
This sequence comes from Gracilinanus agilis, assembly GCF_016433145.1. NCBI lineage: Eukaryota > Metazoa > Chordata > Mammalia > Didelphimorphia > Didelphidae > Gracilinanus > Gracilinanus agilis. The sequence continues at coordinate 344,626,856 of NC_058133.1, forward strand.
AACTGAAGGAATGCACAGGAAGTGATGAAAGGACTGGTCTTTAAAAGGGGCCAGAACCTCTGGGTATGCTCTCTTTTGCCTTGGACAGGATCCTGGAGGAACTCTGGCTGAGGACCTTGGACTGCTTTCTATTTCTCCTTAGAACTGCCACATGGGTGAGTGAAAAAGACTGACTCCTTCCTGGATTTTCTGAAGGGACTATGCTCAGGTGAGGTCTCCCCTCTGGAGAGAGACTTTGTGGCCGAAGCCTACATTTTAGTCATCACCAGGGGCTCTGCTCAAGGCTGAGGCCCCTCTGGCTGAGAACTAATTAGCCATGAGCCCAAGAAAAATGCTTAGTGTGTTAGGTTAGATAGCTTATCCTATACTCTCTCTGATTTTATTACATTCACTTTTTATATTGTGTAAATAAATTATCATAAAAATAATTTGGAATTGATTAAATTCTTGGCGACCAAAACTCTTATTCAGTCCAACCATAATTTTTTACCCCTTTTTACACTTTCTGTTATCAATGCTAGTATCTCAAAGGGTTTCAGATGCTTTGTATTTACTATCTTATTTGAGTTTTGCATCAGTGGTATGAGATAAGTAGTGTAGATATTACCCCCATTTCTTGGGTGAGAAAAATTAAGACTTAAAGAAGCTAAGTACTTTACCCAAAGTCAAACAGATGCAATTTAAATCAGGTCATTTTTGCAAAATTGGTGCTATTTCTACTATGTCACAATTCACAGATATAGAGGAATGGAGAATAGTAAGAAAGCAGTATGTCAATGACTGCAGCATGATATTATACAGATTAAGGACACAAGTGCTGAAAAAACATACACACACAGAATAAAGAACAGTCTAAGTGAGAGTAAAGTTAATCAGAAAAGGCTTTCTGGAGGATTAGAAAGATAAGAAAGGCAACATGGATTATGAGAGAAATTGCAGGAATGGGTGATATAAACAGCATCTTTTATAGCATAAGGACTTTATTTTAAGTTCAACTGTTATGTTTAGGTAGTTAGTAATGCTAATAACTTTTTTTTTATCATATTCTACAAATATATAATGAAAAAATAATTTAGATTGGAATTGGAATACTTGAGTTTTAATTCTGTATCCTATTCTTCATAGCTTTATGACTTTTAGGATAGTGTCTTAATCTTTTTCTACCTCCATTTGCTCATCTGTGAAATAAGGATAATAATATTTATAGAATATTTCACAAGTGTTATTATGAGAAAAAAGGCTTTGTAAATTTTATACCACTGACAGTCAATATTATATTTGCTGAGTTCATATAGATGTTAGCAAATGAAGACATGTTAATGCCACTCCTATGTCTAAGTTATTTCCTAGACCAAATTAAATGGTGTGTGCCCGCCTGATTATACTTTTGTTCAGTGATGTTATCTATTTATTCCTAAAGAATTTCTTTGTGTTTTTAACTACTTATACATATGCTCTAAGAATGTATATCAGCAGTCTACTTCTTCATTGTCATTGAAATGTTAGTTACTTTATACCTGTGAAGATAGGATTAACTTTCCCTTTGTCTATTTTTGAATTAATCAACAGAAGTGAATACACCTTTACTTAACCTAAAGTAAGGGAAGTCCACAAACTACTTACAACAGGAGTTTATACCTCCAAAAGTGAAGATACCCCTACTTAATGCCTCAGTAGTGGAGGTCCACAAGTCACTTGTAAAAGTGGATGACAACTCAGAAGCAAGTGACTGCCCCCTGGGCAGTGCTAAGCAAATTTAAAGACTGCAGTTGGGAAGATGGCAGCAGAGTAAGGAGCAGCTGCACAATCTCTCCTGACCTAAGCATACAGGACTCCTCAAGGGGAAATAAAAACGAGTCCAGAAGAACGAAGGAACCCCACAACAGGGCGCAGCATTGAAGGTACACAGAATCGGGGCATTTCCAAGCTATAAAGGGGAGAAACAGCTCTCACTAAAACACGAAAGGAAGAAGCCCCTCCCCCACCCCCCACACCACACACCTCACACAACTTCACACAAGTGTGAAAACAGGACTGGGGCAACCAGATAATCACTGGCAGCCCCAGGGCTTATACCTGTCTGCAAGAAGAGGGACCCCAGGTGGCTGGGGGCCCACATGGACTTTCCCCAAGCATACACATGGGTGAAGGCACCGCCTCTGGGCTGGACAAAGGCCCCTAAAACACCGCCTCTCCCAAGCACTGAAGGTATTGCCTCAGGTACGAATAAAGAATAAAGATCTCCAGCCCACAGACTTTCACTACCTTCTGCAGGGGTGAAGGCAGGGCCCTAAGAGCATCTGTGCAGGCAAAGGCAGTGCCCTAGGCTTGAATAACAATCTCCAGCTCAGGTTTGGACCTCCAGTGAGGACTTGGTGCAGACTGGAGCGCAGCAGTGGAAGCAGCCCCAAAGACTGCTGAAGGAACCTCGGGCAGAGGGGCAGACCAGGAACTACCAGGAGGCCTGACCCCGAGGACAAGGAGACCGGAGACCCCTGAGCTTGCAGGGCCCAGGCAGACCCTGAGTGCAAAGACAAAGCTGAAAAGGGGCGGGGCCAACAATGGCCAGCAATAAGGATGTCCAGAAGAAAAAGACTATCAAGAGAAACTCTGGAACACTGGACAACTTCTACACAGAGAAAATCCAGACAACAGAGGAGGGAAAACAAAAATCCAAACCTCCCCCCAAAAATGAAAGCTGGTCACAAGCTATGGAAGAGTTTAAAAATGAAATGCTGAGGAAGATGGAAGAAATCTGGCAAGAAAATAACAGTTTAAAAGGCAGAATTTCGCATTTGGAAAGTGAGACAAGTCAACTGAAGACCAAAAATGACCAGATTGAAAAAGAAAACCAAAAAATTATAGCCAAAAACCAAAAAATTATAGCCGAAAACCAAAACATTAAAGCCAAAAACCAAAACATTAAAGCCGAAAACCAGTCCTTAAAGGCTAGAATCAAACATTTAGAAACCTATGATCTCTCAAGACAACAAGAACAAATAAAACAAAGTCAAAAGACTGATAAAATAGAAGGAAACATGAAATATCTCAATGAGAGAGTGACAAACCAAGAAAACCTTGGTTTAGAAGAGACAACTTGAGAATCATTGATCTTCCAGAAAAGGCAGAAATTAATAGAAACTTGGACTCCATACTTAAAGAAATTATTCAGCAAAATTGCCCTGAAGTTCTACAACAAGAGGGCAATATAGACATTGAAAGTATCCATAGAACACCCTCTAAACTGGACCCAGAAAAGTCAACACCCAGAAATATAATAGCAAAATTGAAGAGCTTTCAAGTTAAAGAAAAAATATTACAAGAAGCCAGAAAGAGACAATTCAAATATCAAGGAGCACCAATAAGGATCACACAGGATCTGGCAGCCTCAATGCTAAAAGACCTCAAGGCTTGGAATACAATATTCAGAAAGGCAAGAGAGCTGGGCCTTCAGCCATGAATCAACTACCCAGCGAAACATTCAAAGAGCAACTAATCCCAATACTATACAAATTATTTGATATGATTAACAAAGAAGGAGTCCTACTAAATTCCTTTTATGAATCAAATATGGTACTGATTCCAAAGCCAGGTAGACCAAAAACAGAGAAAGAAAACTATAGAGCAATCTCCCTAATGAACATAGATGCAAAAATCTTAAATACAATATTAGCAAAGAGACTCCAGCAAGTAATTAAGAAGGTCATCCACCATGATCAGGTGGGATTTATACCAGGAATGCAAGGTTGGTTCAACATTAGGAAAACCATCCACATAATTGACCATATCAACAGTCTAACAAACAAAAATCACATGATTATCTCAATAGATGCTGAAAAAGCCTTTGATAAAATACAGCATACATTCCTATTGAAAACATTGAAAAGTATAGGAATAGAAGGACCCTTCCTAAAAATAATAAACAGTATATACCTAAAACCATCAACAAACATCATATGCAATGGGGATAAATTAGAAGCCTTCCCAATAAGATCAGGAGTGAAACAAGGATGCCCATTATCACCTCTATTATTCAACATAGTACTAGAAGCACTAGCAATAGTAATTAGAGAAGAAAAAGAAATTGAAGGTATCAAAATAGGCAATGAGGAGACTAAGCTATCACTCTTTGCAGATGATATGATGGTATACTTAAAAAATCCTAGAGAATCAACTAAAAGGCTGGTAGAAATAATCAACAACTTTATCAAAGTGGCAGGATACAAAATAAATGCACATAAATCATCAGCATTTCTATACATTTCCAACACATTAGTACAGCAAGAGGTAGAAAGAGAAACACCATTTAAAATCACCCTAGACAAGATAAAATACTTGGGAATCAATCTAACAAAACAAACACAGCTATTATATGAAAACAACTACAAAACACTTTCCAAACAAATAAAACTGGACCTCAACAATTGGAAAGCCATTAACTGTTCATGGGTAGGATGAGCTAACATAATAAAAATGAACATCCTACCCAAATTAATTTACTTATTTAGCACCATACCTATCAAACTACCAAAAAACTTCTTTACTGAATTAGGAAAAACTATAACAAATTTCATTTGGAATAACAAAAGATCAAGAATATCAAAGGAAATAATGAAAAAAAAATGTGAAGGAAGGGGGCCTAGCAGTACCAGATATCAAACTATACTATAAAGCAGCAGTCATTAAATCAATATGGTACTGGCTAAGAGATAGAAGGGAGGATCAGTGGAATAGACTTGGGGTTAATGATGTCAGCAAGACAGTGTATGATAAACCCAAAGAGCCCAACTTTTGGGACATGAATCCACTATTTGACAAAAACTGCTGGGAAAATTGGAAAACAATATGGGGGAGATTAGGTTTAGATCAACATCTCACACCCTACACCAAGATAAATTCAGAATGGGTGAATGACTTGAATATAAAGAGGGAAACTATAAATAAGTTAAGTGAACACAGAATAGTATACTTGTCAGATCTCTGGGAAAGGAAAGATTTTAAAACCAAGCAAGGGTTAGAGAAAATTACAAAATGTAAATTTAATGGTTTTGATTATATTAAGCTAAAAAGCTTTTGTACAAACAAAAACAATGTAGTCAAAATCAGAAGGGAAACAACACATTGGGAAAAAATCTTTATAACGAAAAACTCTGACAGGGGTCTAATCACTCAAATATACAAGGAGTTAAAGCAATTGTATACCGAATCAAGCCATTCCCCAATTGATAAATGGGCAAGAGACATGAATAGGCAATTTTCAGGTAAAGAAATCAAAAGTATCAATAAGCACATGAGAAAGTGTTCTAAATCTCTAATAATTAGAGAAATGCAAATCAAAACAACTCTGAGGTATCACCTCACACCTAGCAGATTGGCTAAAATGAAAGAAGGGGAGAGTAATGAATGTTGGAGGGGCTGTGGCAAAATTGGGACATTGATGCATTGCTGGTGGAGTTGTGAAATGATCCGGCCATTCTGGCTGGCAATTTGGAACTATGCCCAAAGGGCTATAAAAGACTGCCTGCCCTTTGATCCAGCCATACCATTGCTGGGTTTGTACCCCAAACAGATCATAGATAAACAGACTTGTATGAAAATATTTATAGCTGTGCTTTTTGTAGTGGCAAAAAACTGGAAAATGAGGGGATGTCCTTCAATTTGGGAATGGCTGAACAAATTGTGGTATATGTGGGTGATGGAATACTATTGTGCTAAAAGGAATAATAAACTGGAGGAATTCCATGCAAATTGGAGAGACCTCCAGGAAGTGATGCAGAGCGAAAGGAGCAGAGCCAGAAGAACATTGTACACAGAGACTGATATACTATGGTAAAATCAAATGTAAAGGGCTCCTGTACCAGCAGCACTGCAATGACACAGGACAGCTCTCAGGGATTTATGGTAAAGATGCTACCCACATTCAGAGGAAGGACTGCAGGAGAAGAAACATATAAGATAAACAATTGCTTGAATGCATGGACTGAGGTGGACATGAATGGGAAATAGACCTTGAACAAGGACACTTGTTACAACCAGTGGAAATGTGTGTTGGCCATGGGTGGGGGGAGAGCGGGGGGGTGAAGGGGAAAGTAGGGGCATAAAGTATGTAAACAGATTAAAAACGAATATTAATAAATGTCTAATAAAAAACATTAAAAAAAAAGACTGCAGTTGGTCACTATAAAGTGAAAAAAGGGACAGGAAGTGACATGGAAAAAGCACTATAAAATCGCTGAATTTCCTGTCCAAACTCACTTTCTCCTTCGAACTTGGCCTTGGAGGAGCTCTGGCTTAACTTCTGACTCTTGGACTGCTTTTGAGAAGACTGATATTGGATCTTCCCTTTGCACTACAACATGGGTGAGTGAAAAGACTGACTCCTTTCCTGGGTTCTGGAGAAATTAGTTTCCATAGGAGGCCATGTTATTATTTACCACCAGGTCCTCTAGCAAAATAGCCCTCTGCCTGAGTGTCCTCTGGTGGAGGGTTAATGAGCCCTGCCTGAGTTGGATCAGGCACAGGAGAAACATTTTGGGTGATAAGCTAGACCAGTGTTGGGCAAACTATTCCCTGTGGGCCAGATCCAGGCCATAGCAATTCCAAGGAATTGCTTAAGGCAGTGATGGGTAAACTATGGCCTGTATCTGGCCCGTGGGGAATAGTTTGCCCATCACTGAGCTAGACTGCTTCTTCTTCCATCTTTCACATTTCTCTACTTACTCTTTCCTTCCATTTTGTAAATAAAGCTTCCAAATAAAAAGTCATTTTGACTTCTGTTATGATATCAACAACCACATTCTCTTATGTTTCGTCAAACCATATAAATTTTAATTCCTACATACCTAAGAGCAGTGATGGCAAACCTTTTAAAAACTGAGTACCCAAAGTGAAAACCTTATATTGAAAGTGAGGCCCACTCCCCCCACCTGCCTTACAGGGGAGAGAGGAAGAGCTCCCATTGGGCTACTAGGTAGAGGGGTAGGTGATGTGAGAAATCTCCTCAGGTGTGTATGGAGAGAGGGAAAGGAGCAGCCCCCTCAGTATGCTCCAGCATGGATGCCATTGGTTTGCAAATACAGTCTTACAGTAATGAGTCCTATATATTATTAACAATTTGAGGACCACTGTGAGAATATTTTCCAAATCTGTGTTCACATATCATCAAATTCTAAATGATGATATTAAGACTAGTACTGCTCAGATGTTAACTGGTTTAAGCATATTCTTCCTATTGAAGTTTGGTTTTTGTATACCAATAAATCTCTAAATATATTACAACTATAATCGTATCTAGGATACATTTATGCTCAGTGTTTCTTGCCTGCAGAAGACTACATACACTATCACATACATCACTATCATCTATTGCTTCAAAATGACTTTTGCATTTATTTAGAGCTTTTAATCTTTTTTCTCTGGCTCTTTTTCCTTTATAAAATGGGAAGAATAATACCACAGAGTTCATTGGTTTGTTGTGAAGATAAAATGAGACAATATGTTTGTATTTTGCAAAAGTGAAAAGTAAATTTTCCACTATTATTATTATTATTAATTTTTCCTTAGAGGTTGAATGAAATCTTGTATCAATTTAATTCTTTTAAACATAATTAAACTTGAACAACTTTGTAACACATCTAAGGTCTTGACACAATACTGAATTCCTCCCACATCATCTCTTGTATTCAAACCTTTCTTACTACAGAGAAAGGTACTATCCTATTTCATATAGTCAACATCTCTTTCCTGTATTATTGCAATAATCTCATAATCATTCATCATGCCTCAATACCTTGCCTTCTCCAGTATATGTTTCATCGAGTTATTTTCCTAAAGCTCAGATTAGACCTTAATTCTTACCTACTCAACAAACTAATGTGGCTCCCTATTATCTCTAGTGTAAAATATAAATTCATCTCTTTGTCTTTCAAAACCGTTCACAAATTGGCTCCAACCTATTTTCCCAAACTTATTAGATGTTATTACTCTTCTTTCACTCAATGGTTCAATGATTTTCTAATGTAATTTGGAATTATGCTAAGCAACTGAATAAAATTTTCATATATTTTGACCCAGATATTGAACTTGATAGGTATATACCATGAAGTTAAAATATAGAAGAAAAGAAAGATTACACATACATGAAGAGTTTCATAGCAATGTAGTAGTAAAGAAAATGGAAATAAAGTCATTGCACAATAATCAGAGAACATTTTTAAAAGAGTGATACATTGGGGAAGCTGGGTAGCTCAGTGGAGTGCGAGTCAGGCCTAGAGACAGGAGGTCCTAGGTTCAAACCCGGCCTCAGCCACTTCCCAGCTGTGTGACCCTGGGCAAGTCACTTGACCCCCATTGCCCACCCTTACCAATCTTCCACCTATGAGACAATACACCAAAGTACAAGGGTTTAAAATAAAAAAGAAGAGTGGTACATTGCTGTAATACAATAATAATGAATTGGAAGAAATACCGAATATGAAAAAACCATAAAATTATGGGAAGATATATGAGCTGATACAAAGTTATATAAAAATGAACAGGGAAATAGTATAGGGAAAACAAAGGAAGATTGATTAAGTGTAATTTTCAACCATGTTTTTGAAGAAGAGATGAAAAAATACAATTCTTGCCCTTCTTTGTAGATGAGTGCAATATTGCCTCAAGTGATCTGTTGAATATTTTTGATGAACGCCTTTTTGGGAGGTTCCCTTTCTTTTTTTCTTTTTTTTTTTGATTCAGAATTTGCCTTGGTGGATTAAGCCAGTGGATGATGAAAGTGATGTAAAAACATAAGATAAAAAATAAAACTAAAAACTAATTTATAAAATGTAAACATGAAAAGACCAATTAAGACAATAAAAGGTAAGAAGGATAGTAATGGGAATAGAAAAGGTAACAAATGTGTGAAATATTGAAAGAGTTGTTCTGTAGGACCAAATAACAGTTGTGTGGAGCAAGTCAAACACAATACTAAATAACTTTCTAACATTTCATTCACTTCCCTTACTTCTTTCTTATTTATTTTTTCATTTGTTTTATCTAGTTTTGAAAGCAGAAAGTTGAGATCTCCCACTAGTATGGCCTTACTATTTTCTCCTTTAAAAATCTAGATGCTATCCTATTTGGTGCATAAATGTTTAGTAATGATATCACTTCCTTGTTTATAGTACCTTTGAGGAAAATGTAATTTCCTTCCCTATCTCTTTTAATCAGATCAGTCTCTACTTTAGCTTTGTCTGGTATCTTGATTGCTACTCCTGCTTTTTTTTTTTACTTTATATGATGCATAATAAATTCTGCTCCAGCCTTTTACCTTGAATCTGTGTCACCCTGCCTCAAATGTGTTTCTTGTAGACAACATGTAGTAGGATTCTGGGTTTTAATCTACTTTGCTATCCATTTCCATTTTATGGTGAATTCATCCATGCATATTCAGCATTATGATTACTAAATGTGAATTGCCTTCTATCATATTATCCCCTTTAAATCCTGCTCTATTCCCTTTCTCTATGTTCCTCCTCACCAGTATTTTGTTTTTTGTCACCCTCCCACTTCCTTCTCCCTCCAATTACCTCCCTCTTCCTCCTTCCCTTGTTTTATTCCCTTTATACTTCTCTGTGGGGTAAAATAGAAATCTAAAACTCATGGAGTATACTTATATTACTCTTTCTGAGCCCTTTATGATGAGAGTAAAGTTTAAGCACTGCTGTCACCACCCTTATCCTCCCTTCTCCATAATGATTTTTCATGCCTCTTTAAGTAATATAATTTATCCCATTCTATCTCTCCCTTCCCTTTTCTCTCAGTGCAACTCTCTCTTTCAGCCTTTGATTGAACTTTTTACATATCTTTCATATGTATACATATCATATAATATATACTGTAATATTGAGTCAGATTGGTAATGGTTGGTAATGGGGTCAGTGCAAAGGATCATGCAGGCTATCCTAGCAAGGGGGTGGGGTGAGAGTCAATAGAATTCTTTCTCCTCCCCATCTTGAGGCAGTTGAAGCAGAAGAGGGTAACACTTTTAACTGAATCCTCTTTAGATCAAGAAATGGAGGCTGTTTAGGCTTGGCTAATCCAGGGCTAAATTGGTAGACAGATAGGCAATAATCCCACTGGGATGAGCAACATCCACAGTTAAAGATTATTTCCCTGAACCCTAAGATAGATAAAGGTTCAGAATGCCTTCTAAATACAGTAGACTTGCTCTCTGGATAACAACTGTTCCTGTGTTTGCCTGGATAAGGATTTTGCCTAAGTAATGTATGCTATTGGTTGGTATAACCCAAATATAACTTCACACAGGCTCTCAAATTTAACAGGAGAAGGGATTTATTAATTTCAGGAAAACAAGGAAAGGGGAGGTAAATTTTAGGGATGAGGGTGAAGCAAGCTACCTAGTATCTTCAGGAAACTTTTTTGATACACATTACCCAGAGGGGAATATTTTTGAATAACTTAACTTTGTATCTCCCTCACAAACTAACTTTTCTCTTAATCTAATGTTATTAAGTCTAAGATGGTGAAGGTAACCTTGATTGAAGATCTATTTAAATTAGAAATTAGTTGAGATATTGCAAGTGAGGTATTTTCCCAGTGCACACAAAGCCTGGTATAATCTGTAGGGAGTAAACAGCAAAGTAACTCCCTACTCCCTGAGGTCAGAGATGAGCTAACAAAATAAACAATCCTACACTTCTTCCCAGCCTCCCTTGAACCCAAAAGAGTGAGCTTGCAAACTCGGAGTCCTAGCTTTTATAGTTTCATTCTTAACTGCCACAACTACCCCCTCTCCTGGAGTTCTGGGGGAGTCCTGTGGAATTCTGTGAGGCAGTTTCACCCCACTTAAGATCATGGATGTTACAATATATATTGTTCCATGTCATCACATTTACATATACATCATATATATGTACACCTATATATGATGTTATCATAATCAGCTTACTTCTCCAACCTCTTTCTAGGTAAATTCCTTCTACTCTACTACAAAATTTTTTTTGAGAATTACAGATATTCTCTTTCAATGTAGACATATAAATATTTTAACCTTTATGAGGCCATTACATTTTCTCTTTCTTATTTACATTTTTTGGGCTTCTCTTGTGTCTCGTGTTTGGATTTCAAATTTTTTGCTTAGGTCTGGCTTATTCCTCAGGAATGCTTGGAAATCTTCTATCTTATTGAATGTCTATTCCCCCCCCCCAAAAGAATATACTCAATTTTGCTGGATAGGTGACTGTGGGTTGTAAACTCAAATCTTTTGCCTTCCTGAATGTTATATTCCATGCTTTTTGATCCATTAATGTAGAAGCTGCTAGGTCCTGTGTGATTCTTATTGTAACTCCATGGTATTTGAATGGTTTCTTTCTGTCTGCTTGAAGTATTTTTTTCTTTGGCTTGGTGGCCCTTGAATTTATCTATTACTTTCCTGGAAGTTGTCATTCGAGGATTTCTTTCTGGAGGTGATCTGTGAACTCTTTCACTTTCAATTTTAATTTCTTGTTTGAGGATCTCTTGGCAGTTATCTTTGATAATTTCTTGTAAAATGATGTCTAGCATTGTTTCTTGATCATGGCTTTCAGATAGTCCAATAATTCTCAAATTGTTTCTTCTAGATTTATTTTCTAAATCATTTGTTTTTTTAAATAAGATATTTCATATTTTCCTCTGTTTTTTCATCCCCTTGATTCTGCTTCATTGTTTCTTTGTTTCTCATGAAATCATTAGTTTCTAGATGGTTAATTCTGATTTTCAAGACCTGATTTTCCTCTATCAGTTTTTAGTTCTCCTTTTTCAATTCACCCATTTCTTCTTTCATCACTTTCATTTCTACTTGCATCACTTTTCTTTCTTTTTGCATCACTTTCATTTCTCTTTTCCACTTTTCCTTTACCTCTCTTAATTGGTTTTGAAGTGTTTTTTGAGCTCTTGCAGACTGTGTCTGATCTATATTTTTCTTTTGGACTTTGCATGTTTTTTCTTTGCTTTTATCATTCCTTTCTGTGTCTGTACCTTGCTATTTGTCTCCATAAAATTTCTTGAGCATCAGGTTCCTTTTTTTGTTGTTTAATCATTTTTCCCTATATAATTTTAGGTAGGCTCTATTTTCTGGGAAGTTGGGGTACCCTCTTAAAATTCAGTCCTTCCATGATTTGTTCTCAGTTTATTTTCTGGGTTGTTATTACTTTACAGATCATCTGAGGAATGAGATCTCTGATAGCCCCCTCTCCTAGCTGATTCAATTGACCCTTCAGATGCTGATAGCTTAAAGACTTTCCACAGGCTTGCATGTAACCTTTTGATCTCACTTTGAACTTGATCAGGTCAGAAGCTGCTTAGATCCTAGCCCCAGCCTTAGGCTCAAGTTTTTGGTCTCACTGTTTAATTGATTCAATCAGGCACACCTTTGATTGCCCTGTCCTGGAACTCCACCCTTAGTTTTGGTTGAAAAGATTGGGGGACCCCACTGTGAACTATGTCCTTCATAGTACTTCACTACTTCTCAATAGTAATAATAGTAGGGAAAGAACATGAATCATATAACCATGGAAAAACATTCTAAATTAATTAAATAAATGAATGAAAAACAAAACAAAAACAAAACAAAAAACCAGTGCTCAATTTAGCAAATAGAAGAATATGAAACAGAATAGGGAATTTTAAAGAAATAACTCCATATTACTATACCTGTATAACAAGTATTAACCTCAGCCAATGGTGGTAACTAACTAGGCAATACAGTAGATAGAGCAATAGACCTGGCTCATGTGAGCTTGAGCAAGTTACTTAACCTCTATCTGTTTCGGTTTCCTTATCTGTAAAACAAAGATAATAATACCACCTACCTGCCAGAGTTGTTGTGAGGGCAAAATGATATAATATTTCTGGAAAGCCCATTGCAAATATTAAAGCAATATGAAACTGCTAGTCATTATTATATTACCATTACTGCCTAAAGAAACTACAGAAACTTATGCTGAATAGAACAATAAAAACAAGGATTCATCTCCCTGGTTTAGGATTACTAAACACATAATGGTTCTTAGTAACTTTTTGAATATGAAGCTGACTAAATTGAACCTGACATGGCTAAGTGGGTGGCATATTGTTTTCCTTGAGTGTGTATTCAAGATGCAATGGATCACAGAGCTCCCACTTCTGCTGATTTACTTTAGAATGGATAATGTAGCAGAAGAAACTTGAATTGTCTGGTAATTTTGACATTGTCAGTTAATAAACTCTAGCACCTCTGTATTCTAGTATAAAATATAAACTCAGTTCTTTAGTTTTTAAAGCCCTCAACAACCTGGCCATAATCTACTTTACTGTTCTCATTGTAAACTGCTCCTTTTCCTTTATCCATTGGCTGCCCAAACTATCTTTTTTGTTCTTCCATGTGTGGCACTCCATCTTCATTTTCTGTGAATTTTCATTGATATTCTCTCATACATGAAATCAACTTCTTCCTCTCCTCTACCTCATATTATTCCTTCCTTCACTCAATATTCAACCCCCATACTCTCTTCTACATGAATTCTTTTCTTACATTCATTCTCAACTGCTGGTGTCTGCCCTTCCTAAATGACCTTGTTTTGTTTTGTATGTAATTCTGTGTGGGTGAAGGTTATCTCCCCTAATAGAATATAAGCTCCTTGAGGATAGAAGACTGCTTCATTGCTTTATTTTTGTCTTTGTATCCTCAATGCCTAGCATTTTGTCTGACCCCAGTAGGTACTTAATGAATGTTTTTTGATTCAATGAAGTAGAAAGCAGATACATAGCCTGAATTTTCATCTGTCATTTTGATCTAGGGATATGACTGTGGAAGAGAAAGACAGATAGACCAAATTAATCTGTGGTCACATAAGTGGTTGCTAAAAAGTATTATTTTCTCTTCTGGATTATTGTGTGATAATAGAAAAATTAACTCTTAGAAATAGAAAGGGTGGAGGGGACATTTGAATTGTACTTTTGAGGTCTATAAGATATGACCTAACTTTACTGAATTTTTTAGTTCCTTGATAATCATCGATAACTTAAATAAGATAGCAGTATTTAAAGAACACTTATTACCAATGCAAATATTTGGCTGAGTATCCCATTTCTTAGTGATGACTAGTTAGCTGCCAACTGATTAATCAGGTTGTCGCCTTTTATTACTGCCAGATCTTTAGAACAGCTCATCAACTATAATGTGTCTTCTTACATGTTTGTTTTCATAGAACATTTAGAAATGATCTCTTCCTCATTTTGTTTTATAACACTTTTTATTCCTCATATTAATTTTTGAATTATTAAGTAACCACTCTTTCCATATCTTATTGCTTTGCACTTTAGGTGATTCAAATACAATTAAGACATAGTTTCTGACCTCAGGTAGCTTGTCAAGGGGAGTAATACTTATGCATATACATGGAAAACCAAATAAAAATACATAGTTGAAGCATATGATATTTCTGTCTTTAAGAATTTCTAACTTCTTAGGGAATTGAGGCAGCTCTTAGACCACTAAGTCTGCAGGCTGGAAGAAATGAGAAATCCTGCCTTAGATGTTAGCTGTCCTCACTTAAACTCTTTCTCCCTCAATTTCTTTATCTATGAAATGGGAATAATGATAGCCCCTACCTTTCAGGCTTGTTGTGAGAGAAAAAAATTAGCTAATATTTGTAAGTCTTTTTTTCAAACTTTAAAATGCTACATAAATTCTGTTGTAGTTATTATTCGATCAACCTCTCCATAATCAAATAAATGTTTCTGAGAAAAATGATAGTAATAATCATAGCCAATAAATTGATCATCCTGAAACCAACCTAGTGGTACTTCTCTCTGAATTTAGGCTAAGCCAGTGATGATGAACCTATGGCATGCATGCTAAAGATGGCTCACAGAGCACTTTCTGTGGGCACACATGCTGCCATCCCCACCTTATTCCCTCCCTACCCACCTCACAGAGTTCATTACTAGAAAGGCAGAGACTCAGATGGAGCTGTTCCATTTCTCCTCTCCACTATGGCTGATGACATTTTTTTATATCACCCATTCCTCTGCCCAGCAGCCCAATGAGAGCACACAGAGGTAAGGTGGGCAGCTCACAGGCAGTAGACATGGAGTAGAGCAGGGGGCTTGGGTCATTCCCCCACAAACTCCTCACCTCTCTACACTGACTGAGGACATTCCTCAATTCACCCACTCCTCTGCCCAGCAGCCCAATGGGAGGATTTTCTCCCTCTCCTGTATGGGGTAAGAGGGGGTGGGGCATGCCTAGCAGGGAGCATGGCATAAAGTTTCTAAAAGGTTTACCATCACTGAGCTAGGCCATAGTCCATAGACATACTGTCCACAATCAGGTGTATAAATGGTTAATAGAATATACTGAATTGACTCAATTAATATAATTTTCTAGTCATTGAGATTTATTATTTTAGTCCTCTTTGATTTTTTTCTCATTCTAAATTCCACATTACAATCAACTGCCAAATCTTGTTGATTTTACCTTCATCACATCTCTCATTTGTTCCCTCTTTTCTAAACTTTTTGTAACCTTCCTTGTTCAGACTATCTCATTTCTTTCCTTTGCTATTTCAGTTCCTTGAAGTGGCTATCCTGACTCAAATCTCTGTCTTCTCCTAACTATCCTTCATACAGGAAGAAAGTCTTCATAACATACTTTTCCTTTTATGCTTCTACTCAAATCATTTTAGGATTCCCTGTGGCTTATCAAATAAAATAAAATTTGCTATTCTTAGTAATCAAGAGTATCTGTGATTTTTTTCTAACTTTACTTTTCAGCCTAATCTCTTACTCCTGTACACATACTCTATATTCAAACCAAACCAAGCTAATCACCATCTCTTATTGTTGTCCTGTCCTTTCTTATTTTGGAGATCCTTTATTCATCCCAACCCCAATACATATTCTCCTCAGCATTATCTCCATTTCTTGAAGTCCTTCCCTTCTTTTTTTTTTGTCAAAGAAGACGTTTTTGAAGCTATCAGTATGAAAGTGATCTTCCATTTCCAAAATGTCTCATGGTACTTCTCTCCTTTGTGCTTTTTATCTCACTCTTCCTTGAATATATCTTGTTCTTTCTTGTATTATAGAATTGCATTTTACAAATATGCCTTTCCTTCCTACTATGAGATTATGGCTCTTTATATTAGTATCTAGGAAGATGGATATGGAGATCAGAGAGGATTAGTTCAAGGGTGACACATACATAGAATCAGCATGACTTGACAATTTATTTGATGGAGGAAAGAAAATGAGCAAAGAATTAAAGATAAAAGAGAAGTTTTGAGAATGGTCGAGTAGTAGTACCTTAACACATAGCACCCTGGGGCTGTGAGAAAGTTACTTCAGGTTCTACATTCACTTGTTGGTGGAAATATTCTGGAATGGAGTTTAGAAGGCACCCATTGTCCACAGCAAAAGCATTTCCTGAAACAGCAATGGTAATAAAAGCAAACAGGACTCCCACCACTCATAAACTGAATTTCAATCTCCTATAAATATAAAAACTCTCTAGGTCTTAGAATCTCTAGTTTTCTCTAAAATTCAGATTAAGAACCACTTTCTATATTTAGCCTTTATCTTATCTCCGTAGTTCTAGAGCCTGCTCACAGTAATATTAATTTGTATTTGTTTTGTGTGTATATATATATGCACATATACATATGTATAACCATATATACATATATGTAGCTATGTGTTTTTATGTGTACATACATACAACTATATGTGTTGTTTCCCTCAATTGAATATAAAGTGCAAGGTTTATTTCATTTATTTCTTTCATATCAATCCACCCTGCAGCCTCGAGAGTAAGTATAAATGGTATCTTACACATAATAAATGCTCATTGATTGGAAAACATGAATATTTGTAGTAATCACATATGGAAATATGTTTAGAGCACTTATATAAAGAGACAAACATTCAAGAAACATGTTCAGGGCACATATACACATATGTACACATGGCCATCTTTTTTGTTCTATACACTACATTTTCCTATATGTTCAGATAATGCTACTACTATACAAGATTCTGTTAGATCTCTTCCCTGGTGGGATTTGTTCTCAACTGTTTCAAATTAGGTGAAGTGTCTTTATTTTAACTCATTTGAAGTTACCCAGCAAGCTAGGGGTTTTCCCAATATATTATCTATGATCAATTGATGAACCTGCTGTTAGTAAGTTTCTTTCCAATAGGGGAAGAATGTAGCTCTTTTTCTTCAGTATTTTCCCTTTGATCAAAATTTTATTAAGCCCAACCTTGGTTTACTTCTACTATCTATATCTTTTGTTCCTTTCCATGTACTACTAAATGGAACCAGACAGCATTAGAAAAGAAAAAAACAACTTATCTGAATATAGCCATATATCTGTTTTATAAATTTAATTGTACCATCACTGCAGTAAGGTAAGGATTCTATTCCTCTCAATTTGATTCACTCTCCTATTCTCTTGGACTCTCTTCTTTTCCCCACTGCCACTTACTAATGGCACCTTTCATAGTTTTGTGTATCTTCACTTGGAAGATTTCCATATCTGTATCCATCAATAGTCTCTCTCCTGATATCCAGTCCCATATCAGTAACTTGGAGTCTCCCCTTCTTACAAACCCATAGGGTAAGACATTTCTATAGCTAACTGACTGTAGATATAACTCCCTCTTTGCACCAGTTCCAATGAGAGTTCAGCCATTACCTGCCACTTCTCATTTTCAATTCCACTTTACTGATTCTTTTTTTTTTATTTTTACCTTTTTCTTAGAATTGATATTAAGTATTGGTTCTGATAACCCATAAAAACCAAAGAGGACAGTTATTTGTTCCCCCCCCAAACCAAAAGAGCCAGTGTTCTTACCTAAATTGTTTATTTCATTTAAAAGAGAGAATTCAATTACACATAATGGGGATGGGGGTGGTGGTTAGATAGATCCAAGATCTCAAGGATGAGAAGAAGACTACAGCTTTTATACTGTTTTGAAAAAAAGGGTAGGGGGTCTTCTGGGACTGGACAACAGAATTTGCCTCATAAGAGGAGATGTTCATTAGCTGCTTGGAATGCAAGCCATTAGGTTAGAATGTTCATCAGCATGCCATTCCAATAAAATAGAGGGCAGTGAGACACTTTTCAGGGCTGCCTAAACCAAAACCAGTGCAACTCCATACACACACCCCTTGAAGTTCCAAGCCACAGCCCAATGTTGTAGTAAAGTAAAACTCTCATTGTGAGGCAGTCCAAGTGGAACGACTGCCTTTAGAAGCCCAGGGAGAGGCCAGGAGCCCCAGCCCAAGACTGTAGTATGGACCTGAAGTACGGATGAAGGCAGTCTGCCACACAACTGGCCTATATAAGCCCAGACCCCAGAGCTAGGACCTACCAAATCTCAAGGTAAACTTGCAAGTTCCATAACACAGTGTGGTTGATCATATCGAGCCCAGAGTGAAACAAAAAGTCCTTACCTAAGCCTGAGCCTAGAACCTGAGCCCTAGCAGAGAGTTGCTCAAAGCTCTCTAAGCTTGGCAAGCCACCAGCAATTTCAGGAGGTGATTTAATCAGTATGGTTAGTTGGCTTTTAGAGCTCCCAGTCCACAGGCCATAATACCAATATGGAAGAATTGAAATTTGCAGAAACACAGAAATAAAGCTATGAGTAGCAATAAGGAAAAAAACCCTTGAAGTTTATGAGAGTGCCTTTCTACCATGAGAATAGATCCCACCTTTAAGATGAAAGGGAAAATCAAG
The DNA here is from genome assembly GCF_016433145.1 of Gracilinanus agilis. Lineage (NCBI taxonomy): Eukaryota > Metazoa > Chordata > Mammalia > Didelphimorphia > Didelphidae > Gracilinanus > Gracilinanus agilis. The sequence continues at coordinate 344,645,614 of NC_058133.1, forward strand.
AAAAAGGCTGTGAAAATAAGTAAATATTAAATTAAAAAACAGCTGACCATTGAAAAATTTTTATGGAGACAAAGAAGAACAAAGCACAGATAGAAAAGGACCATGAAAGCAAAGGAAAGCAATGTAGAAAGAAAATAAAAGCAGAGTTGTTCAAATGAAAAAGGAGGCTCAAAAGGTCACAGAAGAAAATCATTCACTAAAAATTAGAATTGGGCCACTAGAAACTACTAGAAACTACTATCTTCATGAGACATCAAGAAATAATAAAACAAAATCAAAGGAAAGAAAAAAAAACATGAAATATCTTATTGAAAAAAACAATTGACCTGAAAAATAGATCCAAGAGAGACAATTTAAGAATAACTGGATGACCTGAAAATCTTGACTAAAAACAACCTGGGATATCATAATACAAGTAATTATCAAAGAAAACTGCCCTGATATTCTTGAATAAGAGAGTAAAATAAAAATTGAAACAATCCACAGATCCTCTCTGGAAATAAATCACCAAATGACAACTCCTAGGAATATTGTAGCTAAATTTAAAAGCCCCCAAGCAAAGGAGAAAATACTGCAGGTAGCCAGAAAGAACAATTCAAATACCATGAACCTAGTTAGGATTACATAGGATTTGTCATTCTCCACATTAAAGAATCAGGAGGTTTGGAATATGATATTCTGGAAGGCAAAACATCTAAGTTTACAATCCAGAATCCCCTACCCAGAATATTCATTTAGAGGGGAAATGGTCATTTTATAAAATAGATCCACAAATTGTTCTTCAAATATTAAATCTGGAGCTTTATATGTTTTCTTGGTTCTATTCATTTCACTCTCCATTGCCTCATATAGTTCTTTCTAAATTTTTTTTTAAACCCTTGTACTTTGGTGTATTTTCTCATAGGTGGAAGAGTGGTAAGGGTGGGCAATGGGGGTCAAATGACTTGCCCAGGGTCACACAGCTGGAAATGGCTGAGGCCGGGTTTGAACCTAGGACCTCCTGTCTCTAGGCCTGACTCTCACTCCACTGAGCTACCCAGCTGCCCCCTTTCTAAATTTTTAAAAAAAATTAATATTTTAATTTCTACAAGTACAGTAGTATTCCATCACAACCATGTACCACAATTTATCTAGCCATTACCCAGATGATGGACATCCCCTCAATTCTCATTTCTTTGCCACCACAAAGAGAATTGATATAAACATTTTGGAACATAAAGATTTGTTTCATTTACTCCTGATATCTTTGGGAAATAGACACAGGTTCATAGCTTTCTGGCCATAATTCCAGATTGCTCCATAAAATAGTTGAATCAATTCACATTTCCACCAACAATGTATGAAAAAGTGTCTCCATTTTTCCATATTCCCCACAACATTCATCATTGCCCTTTTATAATTTTAGCCAATCTGATAGTTGTGAGATGATATCTCAGAATTGCTTTGGTTTGAATTTCCCTAATAATTAGTGATTAGAGCATTTTCATACACCAACATATGGACTTAATATTTTCATCTAAAACTGTTCATATCCATCGCCCAGGTATCAATGGAGGAATGGCTCCTATTCTTATAAATTTGACAAAGTTTTCTATATATTTTAGATATGAATCTTCTGAGAGACTGAACAAATTCTCACAATTTTCTTCTTTCCTTCTAATCTTGGTAACATTTATTTTATTTGAACAAAAACTTCTCAATTTAATGTACTTAAAATTATCCAATTTACATCTCACAGAACTCTTCATCACTTGTTTGATCATAAATTCCTCTCCTTAACATAAATTGAAAAGGTAATATGTTATAAATTTCTTGTGATAGCTACTTTTATGTCAAAATCTTGTTTCTATTTTGATTTGATCTTAGTGAATCACAAAATAAAGGGGAATGAGATGGACAAAAAGGAGGATGAATTAGGGGAGGTAATGGTCATAAGTAAAACTTCTATGAACAAAGAAAAACTGAAAGGAGAGAGAAAAGAGTAAACAGGAAGAAAAGAAGTTGGAGGGAAAGACAAAATTAGTATGTTAATATGAATGGGATATATTCACCCATATAATGGAAAAGAATAGCATAGCAGAGTAGATTAAAATCAGAATCTCACAAAATACTGTTACAAGAAATACATTTAAAGCAGGGTAACACACAGAGTAAAAGTAAGGAGATTATCCTAAAGAATGAATGGATCAAAGGATAAATCATACACAAAATCAGCAATTTCACTAAAGAAAATGACAATGAGGAAACAACATTAAAACTTTATGAGATGCATCCAAAGCTATACTTAGGGAGAATTTTCTATTTATAATTGGTAATTTTTAAAAAATTAGAAAATGAACAGATCACTGAATTGGGCATAAAACTAAAATATAGAAAAAGAACAAATTAAAAATCTTCATTTAAAGACCAATTGGAGATCCTGAAAATCAGAGGAAAAATTAATGAAATTGCTAATAAGAAAACCATTGACTAATAAGTAAGGCAAGGAGCAGTTTTGTATGAAAAAAAGAAATCAATAGACCATTGATTACCTTCATTTAAAAGAAGAAAGCCAAAATGCTAGTGTCAAAAATAAAGTCAAATTCATAACCAATGAAAGAGAAATTAAAACAATTATTAAAAGTTGTTTTACCTGACTATATAAGCCAGTAAATCTGACAATATAAGTGAAATAGATGAATATATACAAAATATAAACTACTCAAATTAACAAAATAGGAAGTAACAAACTTAAACAACCCCATCACAGAAAAAAAGAAATTGAACAAACCATCAAAGAATTTCCTAAGAAAAAGGCACCAGGACTAGATGAATTCACAAGTAAATTATATGAAACATTCACAGAAAAATTAACGCCAATACTACATAAATATTTTGGAGAAAAATAAAGGAAGAATGAATTGTTCCAAATTACTTTTATGATGCAAATATGTTTGATATCTAAACCAGGAAGAGCTCAAACAGAAAAAGAAAACTGTAGACCACTCTCTCTATTGAACATTGATGTAAAAAAATTAATTAGAATACTAGCAAAGAGATTACAGCATTACATCATAAGAAAGACACACCTTGACCACCTGGATTTTATACTAGTAATTCAGAGATGGTTCAATATTAGGAAAATTATTAGCATAATCGACCATATCAATAACAAAACAAACCAAACCATAAATACAACACCCACTCCTTATAAACGTAGTAGAAAACATTGAAATAAATGGAGGTTTTTAAAATTGATAAATGACAACTATATAAAACCATTGGTAAGCATTCTCTGTAATGGGTATGAACTAGAATCCTTCCAAATATGATGCCTTTTATTACTATGACTCTTTAATATTATATTAGAAATTCTAGCTATAACAGTAAGAACAGAAAAATTAAAGAAATCCTAAATTTAATTCTAAAATAGGCAACAAGGAAACAAAATTATCATTCCTTGCAAATGGTGTGATGGTATACATAGAGAACTCCAGATAATCAACAAAAACCTAATAGAAATAATTCACAATATTAGCAAAATAGCAGGATACAAAACAAACACATATAAGTCACCAATATTTCTATTTACCTACAAGAAACACTAAGAGAAAGAAATAGATAAAAGAAATTCCATTTAAAATAAATATAGACAATATAAAATATCCGAGGCTATATCTACTGAAACAATAATACTACAAAGATCTTTGATTTTTTTGAAAGTCTGTTCTTTTTAACCAGGAGGGTTATAATTTCTTCTCACTAGATTATATAACGGAACTTGTTCAACCATTTCCAAAATGATGATCATCCCTTTAATTTCTAATTCATTACTATTACAGAAAAAGCTGCTATCAATATTTTTTTCTACATATAGGTCCTTTTCCATTTATCTTTTTGGAGTAGACAGTAGTGGTATTGCTTGGTTAAAGATTATATACAGTTTTATAGCTTTTTGGACATAGTTCCAAACTTCTTTCCAATTTGAGAGGAGTGAAGTGGTATCTCAGATTCATTTTAATTTCCATTACTCTAAAAGACATGTTTTAGAGCATTTTCATATACGGATAGAGACTACCTTTATTTCTTCTTTGGAAAATAGCCTATTTAATAGTTTGACCATTTATCAATTAAGGAATGAATTGTGTCCTTTGACTTACTTTTCTATACAAATGAGAAGTGAGGCTTTAATCAGAAAAAAAATGCTGTAAAATCTACCCTTCCATGTTTTTTGCCTTCAATCTCACCTTGTCTGCATTGGTTTTATTTCTATTCCCAGTGAGTTTTCTCCAGAATTATATCAAGTCTAAATTTTCTAAAATTCTATAGTTTCTTAATTTCTTTATTGTTTATTCTTTGGTTTGATTTCTCTAATTCTGAAAAGGGAAGGTTAATGCCCTCTACTAAGATGGCTTTACTGATTATTTCCTCTTGTAACTCACATAGCTTCTCCTTTGGGAATTTGGATGCTATACCATTTTGTGCATTTATGGTTATTATTAATATGACTTCATCATCCATGATTCTGTTTACCAATATGTAATTTCCTTCTCTATCTCTTTTAATTAAATAAATATTCACTTTTGCTTTGTCTGAAATTATTTTGCTATCCCTCTTTTTTTATTTTTAGCTGAAGCATAATAGATTTTGCTCCAGCCCTTTCCATTTATTCTGTGTTTGTCTCCCTGCTTTAAATTAATTTCTTGTAGACAGTATATTTTGGGATTTTGCTTTTAATCCACTTTGCTCTCTTCTGTTTTATGGGTGACTTCATCCCATTGATATTCATAATTGAGATTACTTGCTGTGTTTTCCTCTCCATTTTATTTTCCCACATTTATCCTTCTTTTTATCTACTTTTAGCCATTTATTGCCTCCAAGTTCCCCCTCCCTTTTGTTGCAACCCCCATTTTTCCACACATACCCCTCTCCACTTCTTACTTACATATTGGGTAAAATAGATTTCTATACCTAAGTATGGATGCCATTGCCACTTTGTCACAACTCTGATTCAAATAAGATTCAAGCATTGAGCATTACCCCTTCATCTTCCCTTCTTTGTATTTGCTCTTACTTGCCTCCTCATGTGAAATAGTTTATCCCCAACTTTCTCCACAATCCATCATTTTCCTTTTTTGCCCTGTTATTCAATCTGATTGGTGTGAGGTGGTACCTCAGAGTTGTTATAATTTGCATTTCTCTAATCGATAGTGATTTGGAGAATTTTATCATGTGACTAAAGATAGTCTTGATTTTTTTTTTAATTTGTTAATTGCCTGCTCGTATCCTTGGACCATTTGTCAATTTGAAAATGGTTTGTATTTTTATAAAATTGATATATTTGAAATATGAAACCTTCGTCAGAGATTTGTATAAAAATCCTCCCCCCCCCTCGTTTGTTCGAAGGTAGATTTCTATATTTAACTGAGTGTGGACATTATTCCCACTTTGTGCCAATTCTGATGAGTAGGGTTTAAACTTTGAACACTCCCTCCCCATCTTTCCTTCAACTATATTGATTTTTACATGCTCCTCATGTGAAATAGTTTATCCTCAAATTTCTCTCCTTCTCTCTTTTCCCAGTAAATTTATTTTTTTATTCTATGATTTTTAAAAAAATAATCAATCTATGACATTCAATTTAATCCCTGCTCTCTATCTCTATGTTCTCCTATACATTGCTCTGATTGTGATAAAATTCTTAAGTGTCTTTGATATTCGTATACATTTTAAATATTCTAGGTATCTTAAACACTTGAAATATGATTGGTATTTTAGGCAACTTAATTATCACTTTCTTACTAGTAATGCAATCAGTTTAACCCAATTGTTTTCCCTCATAACTTTAAATATATGAAATACTTTAGGTATTTCTTCTGCTATAGAAATCTAAAATACCCTCCTTGCCACTTTCCCATGCAGAGATGTGATTAGTTTAACCCCACTGAATTCCTTAAAAATTTTCTGGTTATTCTTTCATTCTTCTTTTGAATGTTAAATTTGATCATTGAATTTTCTTTTCATCTATCATTTCACCAGAAATGGCTGGGATATTTTCTTAAATATCTATTTCATCCCCCTAAGCTATTATTCTCAGTTTCCCTGGGTTGGTGATTTTTTGTGGTAAACCTAGAAAAGCCTAGATCCTTTACCTTAAAGAATATAATATTCCATGCTTTTAATGTAGAAGTTACCAGGTCTCAAGCAATTCTGATTGTGGTTCCACAATATTTGAATTTGTTTTTTCCTTGCCGCTTGTAATATTACCTCCTTAGTTTGAGAGTTCTGGAATTTGACCAAAATAGTCTTGAAATTTTAAAACTTTGGATTTCTTAAATGTGATTAAAGGATTCTTTCAATTTCTATTATCCCCTCTTTTTAAAAGAATATTAGAGCAGTTATCCTTAATAACTTACTTTAATGTGGTGGCCAGATTTTTTTATGTTTTGATCATTGCTTTCAGGCAATCTAATGATTGTTAAATAATTTCTCCTGGATCCATTTTCCAGAAAAGTTGTTTTGGAAAATCCTGCTGTATCATGAAATTGTTATCATCCATTTGTACAATTCTAATTTTTAGGAAGATATTTTCTTCTTTGAGACATTTTATTTCATTTCTTAGGGACTTATTTTTCTGTTTGAGTTATTGTATTTCCTTTTTTTGGAAACTATTTTCCTTAGTAATTATTGTTCTAACCAGTTGATTTTTCTATCTTTAATTTTCTTTTCTAATTTTTCTTCTAAATTTCTTATAATTCATTTTTCTGCTCTTTTTTATAGCTCTTTCAGGGTTTGATTTCAGACTTAACAACTTTTCACATTTTCCTTTGAGGCTTCACATGTTTTTATTTTTGTATTACTTCTCTTTTTTAGTTTGTACTTTAGTCAACTTCCTTTTTTGAAATATTTTCCTGATGTCATGCTTTTTCTCCATCTTTTGCTCATTTAGGTCTATTTTTAAATTTTTGTTTATTCATTTTTTTAAGTATGTGTAGAAACAATTTTAAACAATTGGTTTCTGACAGTTTAAGATTCAGATTTTCTCTCTGCATCTATTCTCTCCCCTCCTCAAAGTGGTAAATAGTAAAAATTTCTTTCATGCAATATATATTTCTTTGTAGCTTATGCTGTGACAGAACGCACATAATAATAAACTCCTGAAAGAAACAAAGTGGAAGTTGGCATGCTTTGATCTGCGATCAGACTCCAACAGTTCCTTTTTTATTTTTCAGTATGAGACCTTTGTGGATATCTTAGTACTTGTTTTCCTGGTAATAGTGTAATCTTTCAGAGTTGATCATAATATAATATTTCTGTTACTGAACACATTGATTTCCTAGTTCTATTCACTTCACTTTCAATCAGATTCTGTAAGTCTTTCAAAGATTTTCTGAACTCATCCTGTTCATCATTTCTTATGGTACATCAGTAATCCATCGTCAGTATATTTCACAACTTGTTCATTTATTCCCCAAGTAATAGACAACTTTGGAGTTATTTTTTTCCCTTTATTTTATCTGTGTGCTGGGGCTTAGCTCCATTCCTGAGGTGGAGGCTTGTACTATGCCTCGGCTTGGCTCAGCTGTATTGGTCTCAGATTGAGCACTCTACAGAGGCAACCAGCTTGGCCTGCTCTGTAAATGTTTGAACTGGTTCTGCCCAATACTGTTGAGGCTGCACCTAGTTGAGTGGAATTCCTCCCATTGCTCCCTCTGGTCAATTGGGCCCAGTATCTCTTCTAGGTGGACTATATAGGGCTCCTTTTCTCCCAGTGTTTTTTGTTCTTTATTGTATTGCTTCTCACTCTTATCCTCTTGAGACTAGACTGAGCCACCTTTTCTCATTCCCTTGCTGCTTGTGCTTTATCACATCAAAGTTCTGCTCAGGCTTATTCTGTACTCTTTCCCGAGACTCCAGTGAAATGAGCCCTCCATGTTGTCAATTTATGTTGTTCTTGGACAGAACATTGTTTCACCCCTTCTTCAGTTGGTTCTGTTGCTCCTGTATCCAATTTAGAATATTTTTCTTTCTATGGTTATATGGAGGGTGATTGGTGGGCTTTGAGTTTTTCTTACTTTACAGTATTGGCCTTTTCTACCACCACCACTGCTGCCATCACAGCCACTTTCAGTAAGAGCTATTGTTTTTGTTTGTAAAAATAATTTTAATTTGATGTAATAAAAATAATATATTATATATCATTTTTGGTCATAAAATCTTCCCAGCCTCAAAATCTGATATATAAAACCTTCTATGATCTTCTGAGTTGTTTATAACATCCTTTTTTTTTACTTCTAAACCATGTACCAATTTTTAATTTATCTCAGTTTTCCATCTGAAATGCTGATCTACACCTGTTTTCTACCCAGTCACTTTTCACTTTTCCCAGCAATTTTTGTAAGAGTGATTTTTTTGTAGTAAAATCTTGGATCTGTGTATTAATCAAACATTAGATAATTATAATAATTTACTACTAAATATTTTGTACAAACCTAATCTACCAAACTAATCTATTTCTCAATCAATACCAGATAATTTTGATGCTTATTGTTTTGTAATATCACTTGAGATTGGATATTGCAAAGCCACCTTCCTTCACTTGTTTTTCATTGATTTCTTTGAAATTTTTGACATTTTGTTCTTCTAAATAAATTTTGTTTTTTCTAGCCCTATAAAATAATTGTATTCTTTTCTATTTGAATGACAATGCAGTGAATGAGCAATTTAATTTAGTTAGAATTGTCATTATTACTATATTTGCTCAACCTACCTAGGAGCAAAATAAAATTTTCCCATTGTTTAGACCTGACGTTATTTGTGTGAAAATTGTTTTCTAATTATGTTTATATAGGTTCTGGGACTATCTTGGAAGGTAAACTGACTCCCCAGTGTTTTATATTGTTGGCAGTTACTTAAAATGGCATTTCTCTTTCTATCTCTTGTTTCTGGACTTAGTTGGTTTTATATATATATATATATTTATATATATATTTATATTTATATATATATGTGTGTGTGTGTATAAATGCTAATGTTGTATCTAGGTTTATTTATATCCTTCAACTTTGTTAAAGTCTTTAATAGTCTTAATTAGTTTTTTAGTTAATTTTCTAGGGTTTTCTATCATCTATGAAAAGTGATAGTTTTTTTTGTTCTTGTCTATTCCAATTCTTTTAATTTATTTTTCTTGTTATTGCAATAGCTATTATTTCTTGAATAATATTAAATAAAATATTGATAATCATTTATTTACCCCTGATCTTAATGGAAAGACTTCTCACTTATTCTCATTGCAGATAATACTTGCTGATCATTGAAGATAGATACTACTTAGCATTTTAAGGAGTGTTTCATTTACCTCTGTTTTCTAGTATTTTAATAGAAAGTGTATTGTATTTTGTAAAAAGCTTTTTCATCATTTATTGATATGATAATATGATTTTTATTGTTTTTCACACTGATACTCAATTGTGTTGATGATTTTCCTAATTTTGAATTATTTCCTCATTCTTGGCAAAAAACCCACTTGGTCATAGCATATGATTTTTGTGACATATTCCTGTAATCTCCTTGCTAGTATTTTATTTAAAATTATTGCCACAGAGGGTTGAGTCAAGTTGGTGGAGTAGAAGCAGAGAAGTTTGAAACAATCATGAGAGTCCTCTAACCAGTATTAAAAAATGCCACAAAATGAATAGTGGAGTGAAAGAACCAGCAAGGAGATGGAGTGAAGGAAATTTCATGTGGAGAAAGTTGGGGTGAGAGGGGAACACAGCCATCAAGAGGCTACAACAAGAACTAAGGAGCAAATCAACAGCAAGACCATCCTCCTCATCCCCCATATATTCCAGGTTCTGAACCTGAGCCCAAGTCAACATCCAGACTCTGAGACCCTGCCTAAGCCAAGGGAAGTAAAACCCAAAACACCCTGTAAAATGCCAAGTTAACCTATGATGAGGTTCAGAATTTGAGCCTGGTACAGCCTGCTTCAAAGGTGATCTTTGTAGGCCAAGAGCTAAGTCAGGAGTCCTGGCACAGACTTGTGGTAAAAACCACAATCTGCATTTAGGGTAGTCCTTGAAGCACTCCAGATCAGTATAGACCTAGAGGTTGGCTCCTGGACACCCTTTGGGGGCATTATCTGGGATACTGGCCTGTAGGAGCCCAGTCTTGGTTGGCTCTTACAGAAGCTCAATGTAGACCCCCAGGGCAGGGCAATCAGAGGTGTGTCCAGAGTGATACCAAAATCCCAAACCTGAGCCTGAGGCTTGAAATTGAACCATCAGTATTCTAAGGAGATAATGTAATCAACAGTGGAAGGTGGCTCTCAGAGCTCCCAGCACACAGGCCATCATACTACCTTTGAAGATCTAAAACTTGCAGAAATACAGGAATAATGCTAAGGGTAGCATCAAGGAAAAATTGGAGTTTAAAAGTGTGCCATATCCTCCCAGAGAACAAAGCCTACTTTTAAAATATAAGTGAAAGGTAAAAAAGAAAAGGGCTAGGAAAATGAGCAAACATTAAAAAAATACCTAAGTACTGAAAATTCTTATGGAGATAAAGATTCAGGCATAGACACAGAAGGAGACAGTGAAAACAAAGTGAACACAGGCCAAGCTTCCAAGAAAAATATGAATTGGACTCAGATTCTTGAAGATCTAAAAATCATTTAAAAATCAATTGAGAGACAGAGGAAAAATAGAAAAGAGGAATAAAAGCAATTCAAGAAGAAATGAACCAAACTAAAAAGTAGGTTGAAAAGCTCATGGAAGAAAATCATTTTTAAAAAATTAGAATTGGGTAGGTAATAACTTCATGAGACATCAAGAAACAATAAAACAAAATGAAAAGAATGAAAAAATAGAAGAAAACATAAAATATCTTATTTTTTTTAAAAAACTGACCTGGAAAAAAGGTCTAGGAGACAGACTTTAAGACTAATTGGACTACCTGAAAGGCATGTTAAAAAAAATCCTAGACATTATAGTAAAAGAAATTATCAAAGAAAACTGCCTTGATATTCTCAAACAAGAGAGTAAAATAGAAATGGAAAGAATGCATAGATCACCTCCAGAACGAAGTCCCCAAATGACAACTCCCAGGAATATAATAGCTAAATTCAAGAGCCTCCAAGCCAAGGAAAAAATACTAAAAACAGACAGAAAGAAACAATTCAAATACCATGGAGCTCTAGTCAGGATTACACAGGACTTTGTAGCATCCATATTAAAGCATCAGAAAGCATTGAATATTATATTCCAAAAAGTAAAAGATCTAGATTTAAATTCCAGAATCACCTATCCAACAATCCTGAATATGTTCATTTTTTTTGGGGGGGGGGGAATGGTCGTTCAATAAAATAGAAGATTTCTAAGCATTCCTCATGAAAAGACCAGACTTAAACAGAAAATATGAAGTCCAAAGACAAGACCCATGAGATGTCTAAAAGGTAAATAATAAAGAAAATTTAAGGGATGCGGTAATGCCAAACTATATTTATTCCTACATAGAGAGAGGATATTTGTAATTCTTAAAATTTTTTGTCAGTAGTAGAGCAGTTAGAAGGAGTATACATAGACAGAGGGTGTGATAGTAAACTGATTAAGATGATATGATATGCCCATGTTGGTGAACCTCTTGCACATGCTCCAAATGGGACTGCTCCCTTTCCTCTCTCCACATGCTCCTGAGGACATTTTTCACATTGCCTGTCCCTCTACCCAGCTGTTCAATGGGAGAGCTTCCTCCTTCCCCTGTTTAGGGTAAGACAGGGGGCTAACATGTGGCATGAGGGTTGCAGTTTGGGCACTCAATATCTAAAAGTTTTGCCATCACTGTTATATGCAAAAAAAAATAAATCAAGGAGTGAAAAAAAGGATTGCACTGAGATAAAAGGGAAGGGAAAGATGGAATGGACTAAATTATCTCATCTAAAGAGGCATGAAAAACTATTACAATGAAGGGTATGATGAGGATGATGATGTACAATGCTTAAACTTTATTCCCATTGTAATTAGCTCAGAAAAGGACTTTCAACCATACTCATTGGGATACAGAATCCTATCTTATTCTATAGAGAAGTAGGAATAGAATAAGACAAGGAGGTAGATAATAGAAAGGAGAGGGAAGTAGGAGGTGATGATTCAGAGCAAAACATCTATGAGGAAAGAAAGAGTGAAAAGGAAAAGAGTAGGTTCAGAAAGGGAAAATAATAAGGAGGGGAATATACAGTTGGTAATGATAACTGTGAATGTGAATGGGATGAGCTCATCCAAAAAACGGAAGTGGATAGCAGAGTAAATTTAAAATCAGAATCCAGATATATGTTATTTACAAGAAATAGATTTGGGGCAGGGTGGCACATACAGAATAAAGATAAGGGGATGGAGCGGAATTTATTGTGCATTATTTAAAGTAAAAAAAAGTAGCAATCATGATCTCAGAGAAAGCTAAAGCAATTTAAATCTGATTGAAAGATATGAGAAAGAAAAATACATTTTGCTAAAAGGTAATACAAACAATGAAGTAATATCAATACTAAACACATATGCACTAAATGGTACAGCCTCTAAATTTTTAAAAAAGAAAATAAATGAATTTCAGAAGTAAATAGATAGTCAAACTATACTAGTGGGGGACCACAACTTCTTCTTTTCTGATCTAGATAAGTCAAAGCAAAAAATAAACAATAAGAAAGTAAAGAAAGTGAATGGAATCTTTAAAAAGTTAGAATTAATAGATGTCTGGAGAGAATTGAATGGGAAGAAAAGGAATATAATTTCTTTTTGGAAGTACATGGTTCCCACACAAAAATTTGCCAGGTATAAGGGCATAAACAATTTATAATCAAATGCAGAAAAGCAGAAATAATGTATGAATCCTCTCCAGATCAAAATGGAATAAAAATTGTAATCAAAAAAGTTCCACAGAGAGACAAATAAAAAATAATTGGAAAATAATATAATGCTTAAAGAGGGTGGGTCAATGAACAATTTATAGAAATAATCAACAATTATATTAATGAGAATAACAAGGGGGAGTTAGCATATCAGATTTCATGGGATACACTCAAAGCAGCATTTAGGGGGAAGTTTTTTTTTATCTCTAAAGGCTTTCATCAATAAAATAAAGAAAATGCAGATCAATCAACTGTGCAGGCACAAAAAAATATAGAAAAAGAACAAATTAAAAATTCTCATTTAAAGACTAAATATGAAATCCCAAAAATTAAAAGAGAAATTAATAAATTTAAAAGTAAGAAAACCATTGAAATAATAAATAAGATTAGGATGGTTTTATGAATAAATAAATAAAATAGAGAACTGGTTAGTTTGATTTAAAAATGAAGAAGAAAATCAAATAATCAGTATCTAAAATGAAAAGGCTAAACTCACCACCAATTAAGAGAAAATTAAAGCAATCATAAGGAGTTATTTTGCCCAATTATATGCCAATAAATCTGACAATCTAAATGAAATAGATGAATATTTATAAAAATACATAATGCCCAGGTTAACAATAGAGGAAATAGAATTTTTAAATGATCACATATCAGAAAAAGAAATTGAACAAGACTTCAATGAACTACCTAAGTAAACAATCCCAAGGCCAGGTGGATTCACAAGTGAATTTTATCAAACATTTCATAAATAATTAATCCTAATACTACATAAACTATTTAGGAAAATAGGCAGGGAAGTAATCCTATCAATTTATTTTTTTATGAAACAAATATGGCACTGTTACCCAATCCAGGAAGAACAAAAACAGAGAAAGAAAATTATAGGTCAATTTCATTAATGAATATAGATACAAAACTTTTAAATAAGTTATTAGCAAGGAGACTATAGCAATATATCACAAGGATCTTTCACTATAATCAGGTGGGATTTATACTAGGAATGCAGAGCTGGTTTAATATTAGGAAAACTAAAATAGTATAATTGACTCTGTCAATAACCAAACTAATGGAAATCACGTGATTATCTCAATAGATGAAGAAAAAACCTTCCACAAAAATATAATATCCATTCCTAATAAAAACACAAGAAAGCAAAGGAATAAGTGGATCATTCCTTAAAATGATAAATAATATCTACCTAAAACCTTCAGCAAGTATTATCTGCAATAGGGATAAGTTAAAAGTCTTCCCAATAGGATCAGGAGTGAAGGAAAGGTGTCCATAATCACCACTAATATTTAATATTGTGTTAGAAATGCTGGCTTTAGCAATAAAGAAAAAGAAACTGAAAGAACTAAAGTAGGCAATAAGGGAACTATACTATCATTCTTTGCAGATGATATGATGATATACTTAGAGAATCCTTGAGAATCAACTTAAAAACTAGTTGAAATAATTAATAATTTTAATAAAGCTGTAGGATGTAAAATAAATTCAGAAAAATCATCAGCATTTCTATATGTTACCAACAAAGTCCAGCAGCAAGAGTTAGAAAAAAATTCCATTCAAAATCACTCTAAAAAGTATAAAATATCTGGGAATCTATATGCCAAGTCAAACACAGGAATTATATTAAGATAATTATAAAACACTTTTCACACAAATAAAGTGAGAGCCAAACAAATGGAAAAATATAATTACTCATGGATAAGCTAAGCTAATATAATAAAAATGATAATTCTACTTAAATTAATTTATTTATTCAGTGCCATACCAAATAGACTTCTCAATAATTGTGTTGAAGAAGTAGAAAAATAATAACAAACTTCATCTGGAAGAATAAAAGTTCAAAAATATCAAGGGAACTAATTAAAAAAAATTGTGAAGGAAGGTGGCCTAGCAGTTCCAGATCCTTCCTAAACTGTATTATAAAGCAACAATCATCAAAACAATATGGTACTTGCTAAGAACTATAATGGTAGATTAATGGAGTAGTTTAGATTTACAATATATAGGGGTAAATGATCTTATTAACCTAGTGTTTGATAAAAACCAAAGATTCCAGCTTTTGTAAAAGGAACCTACTATGTAACAAAAACTGCTAGGAAAAATGGGAAGCAGTATGACAGAAATATGTGTAGACCAACATATCACAACCTCTACCAAGATAAGGTCAAAACAGATATATGATTTAAATATAAAAATTGATACCATAACCAAATTAAGGGAACACAGAATATTTTATCTGGCATATCTTTGCAGAGGGAAGAATTTATGACCAAAAGAGAGATAGAGGGTATTTTAAGGTATAAAATGAAAAATTTTGGTTATATTAAATTAAACAGCTTTTGTACAAACAAATGTAATATAACCAAGACTAGAAGGGAAACAACAAACTGGGGAAAACATAACAAATTTCTATATGTTGTAAATCTAAGTTACTTCTTGGGCTAAAAGAAGTGATAGCATCTTTGGCCACAAGGGAATAGAGGCCCTGCTCAAGGTTCCAAGCTGGAGAAGAGTTCTTGTGATTGCTAAAGAAGAATCTGGTTATAATCCTAGAACCATGATTTTGTACTGGTGGAAACAAGGGAATGATATCCCTTACTGCTTAAAAACCAAAGCATTTGCCAGGAGAACAGTAATCATACTTTTCCTTAGACAATATAACATCAGAAGGAATGAAAACCTACAGGTCCCCAAAACTAGATTTTATATCAGCAGCATGGAAACCTAAAGTTTAGGATAATTCCTTAATCACCTTAGGAGCAGAGATCAACTTTAACATGAATTAAAAAAAAACTAAGAAAAAGGCTGGAAAAATGAAAAAAAAACCAACAGCAAAAAGGAGTTGACCACAATAAGTGACTATGATGATAGTAAAGATAAAGGAGCAAGAAGACAATAATGTCAAAATAGCTATAATCAAAGTCTCAAAAATGTGAATTTGATATAAACTCAACAAGAATTCCTGCATGAGTTAAAAAAGGATTTAAAAATAAAATAAGAGATAGAGGGCAAATAGGAAAAGAAACATGAATGATTCAAGAAAGATTTAAAAAATAATAAAAATCTTGGTAAAAGAGAAATTAAAAATCCTGAGGAAAATAACACTTTAAAAATAGAATTTTTGTCAAATTGGCCAAAATGACAAAAGAGTCATAGCCCAAGGTCTAAAGATACTGGAGCTCAGAGTTCATAAAGCTGCTGCTTTCTCCAATGCATCGAAGGTCAGTGGCCAATTCCATATGGTCTCCTCTGAAAGGTCCACTTTGAACTCCAGGCCTGAATCACCACCCTGGTTTTCAAATCCTTCCTCTTGACATTCTTAGCTATCTTGGTCTGAAAAAATTGTTTCATGTGTACCTTTGTTGGTTCTGTTACTCCAGCATTCAATTTGAGGTATTATTTTAGAGATGTTTAGAGGGGAAATTGGGATAGCCCAGTTGAGTGCTTCTCAACTCCACCATCTTGGCCCCTTTCCTCTGACAGAAAAGATTTCTGTATCTGCTTCATTTCTCAAAAACTAATATCAAACCTATGGTTTGAATGAGTAAGAATCCATGATCACTAGATCTCTTAAGTATTGTTAGTCTCTTAATCTTGAATGGTGAATCCCTGAATTTTCACTTGTACACTGTGTTTAAACATTATAACTCAAATATGCTTGTATAAAACCTTATTTTTGAAAAAATCACATGTTGTTCATGCTTAATCAGGATCCTATTTTGAAATCTATCTAGCAACTTTGAATGGTACCCTCCATAATCCGTTTGTGTAAGTCTCAGATGACTTCCCTTCCCTACTCACGTAAGAGCTCTACTAGAATGTTTGTGTTTTATGATTAAAGCATGCTGTTGTTCTTTTCATCCATCATCCTTGAGTTTGCTATTAGTAATATAGTTAGTTATAGGTTTACTGGTATAGAAAATTTGAAGACAGTGAGATTAGGATGTATTTTTTTAATGGCAACCCCTTCTCCCCCTATCCCCCAACTCTGGGTGTAATTTTCTATCTTGTTTCCTCTTATTGAGATAGGTTAGCTTTGGTGATTAAATCAAAGAAGAGAAAGGAACATTTTTTTCTCTTCAGGAATATTTTCCACATAATCTTAACTAAGGTAAAAGGTGATGTATGAGGATGGAACCTTTGAGAAGAAAGGTCCTGCCAAAAATTCATGATTGTTAGCAAATATTTCACCAATTAAAACCAAGAAAATTAGAAATTTGTCTCTTTGCCTGCAGTAGTTTTGGAAGCTTTTACCTACTCCTTTAAAGTTCAAAGAAATCAGGGAAAATTTTTCTTTTGTTCATTTGGTACTGCATAACAAAATGGTAGTGGTGGGTAGTGATTGAGTAAGGGTGGTATATAGAATCATCACACACTACTTTGTAATTCTTGAAAAAAGAAAGCAAATACTTCATTAGTACCAAATTGGCAATAGATATGAAATAGTATATGCATGGAAGAACATGATTGGGGGGCAGGGTGGGAAATGGGATTTATTTTTACTTTGGGCATCAAAGTAAAATCCAATTGATGAATAAGAATCTGCTGATGAATTCTACTTAAAGAAAATCCACAATTATTGTTGAGTTGAATGTGAAAAACCTGACTTAAAGGTTGGTGAAAGGGACTAGTATCCTCTTAAAATATCTATAAACAGGACAGGAAACCAGCATATGAAAGCCCTGAGAGCATGCTGGGACACTTCATATTCAATACACAACCCTATAAAGAGAAGAAAAATGAGCCTTGTCCAAAACTCTTACCTCAGCACCCAGTGGCAAAAATAAAATGTAAGCTTGGGACCAGGTCTCTTTGAAGCTGAATTTTTTTTAAACTCTGTAACAGGCCTCTGGTGGTTACAGATATTGATCGTCAGAAAGTAATCTGTTCAGGTTTGGGGGCATGCCAGTACAAATTGTGGAGTACATTCCTTCCTCTCCAAGGACATGTTGAGCTTTTTATATTGTCCACACTGGCTCACTTGTCAGCTGTCTACCCTATTTGTTATGACTTATTTTCCTTCTTTGAGGGAGGTGTAATTAAATACATTTTTTCACAAAGATAATATTGTTAATATAGAATTTTTACCTTGAGTCAAAACATTTTTTCATCTTTTTTAACCCTCATTTTTCTTCCATAATCATTATTTGATTCCCTCTGGCTGCCTGCTACTTATTTGTAGTAGTGCCATCCATCCATTGAGACCTTTCCATCTGTAACACAGTTTTGCCTCCTTTCCCCAGAAGCTTTATTCTCCTACTGTGCCATGTTTGCTTTTGGTTGTTTTTGTTGTTGGTCTAGTTGGATTCATGTATTCAGTAGTACAGGTATTTTGTTCTATTTCTAAATAAAAGGGGTTATTGTCATTAGAATTCCATTTACATGTGCATGCACACATATGAACATATTAATGCATGCATAGCTATATTTATGTGTGTGAGTGTTTGTGTATATGTGTTTACCATTTATATAATCAGTACAGGGAACTTTGTCCAACTACAGAGAAGATGAAAACCATTTCCTAAAATTTATGTGTCCTAGGGTTTTTAATCTTTTTTTTTTTTTTGTCATGAATCCCTTTCACTGTCTGATGAATCCCATGGGCCCTTTCTCAGAATAATACTTCTAAATGTATGAAACAAAATGCATATAATTACTAGAGAAATAAAAAGTTATTAAAGATAAAGATGTATTTATTTTCTTCCCATCCAATTACACAGAATCCTAGAAATCTTTCCAGGGACCCTAGGTTAAGAACTTTGTGTCAGTCTTGGAGAGTTGGCAGAGAAACTTTTTCTACCATTGCAGATTAACAATTCTTTCACATTTGATAATCTTAAAAGATTATCTGGAACTTTAAGAGGTTAAGTATTTTGACCAGGATCACACAGCTATCCTAAGCATGTCAGAATCAGGATTTGAATCCAGATTTTCCTGAACCAGAAACTAGATTTCTATCTACTATGTCACTCTGTTTCTTTTTCTTCTTATTATCATCATCAATTATCATAGCTAGCATTTATAGAACACCTACTATGTTCAGAGCACAATGCCAAGTACTTTATGAATTTTATCTCATGTGATTCTCACAGCTCCATGACATAGGTACTATTATTATCAAAATTGTTGAGATGGGGAAAATGAGGCAAACAATGGTTAAGTGAATTGCCCAGGGTCATATGGCTAGTGAGAATCTGAGGCTGGATCTGAACTCAGGTCTTCTTGACTACAGGTTCAGTGCTCTATAGATTTCTCTTCCTCTTCCTCCTCAAATTTTATCCTGTTTCTTGATTTTTCTCAAAGAAATAACATGGTCAAGCAAAATTAGGACTTAGAAGAAAGGTTTTCTAATATTTTATATAAGAAGAAATGAATGCCAGATGTCATACCTTCTTTGAAAAGATAATGATAACATCCCAGGAGAGTCAATGCTATTTTGAATGGTGAGTAAAATAGTGTGGATTTCTTTAGCTGGTAATCGAATATGATACTAATACTTTGCTCTCAATATATCTCCTTACTCCTTAGATGTGATTATGAAATAAAAGTTTCCTTGTAAAATGGATCCAGTTTAATTTTTGTATTTTCCTTGTTCAGGAATGGACACATGAAGAGCCCTGTTTCAATCCACCCCTTCACCTTTATCCTCATCATTACACCCCTTGTCATTAAACAAATGCTAAGCCTATTCTGACTATAGGTTACTTTACTAGTTGTTGTGAGATTGATTTTGTCATTTACTTAGAGAATAAGTTAAGAAAAAACCAATAGATTTCTGTTTTGCTTACAGTATTTTAAAAATTCAAATTTTTCTTCAAATTAAGGTATTGGAGTCTGAAAAAATTAAATAATCATGGCTTTTCCTTATTAACAAAAAGACTTTGTGTTACATGGAAAGAATATTGGCCCAGGAGTAATGAGATCTGGATACAAATCCTGCCTTGACTGTTTATACACCGTGAGACCTTGGGCAAATGGATCACTTAGTTTCCTTGAGTTTGTTTCATCTTTGATAAAATGAAGAGTTTTGGTCTATGTGAGCTAAAAGTGCTCTTAAACACAAGATCTGAAATCCCATCATCCTCCATCAGTTATTGAGAGGAAATGAATGAGAGAAATAGGCAAACTGTAGAATCAGTTTTGACTCAGATTACCTGTAATCTTAAAATGATTACAAACAGCTAAGTGGCTCTTGATGGGTGCTTACAGAATTGTACATCTTCATCCTGAGAAGCTTTGTTGTTGATGCAATGAGAGCAGGTAGCTTTTACTAGGAGTTAGACTGTGAGAGGGAGGGGGACTATAGGCTGATATCTTAGGGAGTTCATAAGGTGAAGTGGAGTTTTTCTAAGGATAGAAGAGACCCAGAAATATTTTTCAGGCAGCAGGTGAAGAGTTATTTAGAGAAAGAGTAGAGCTGGTTATTGTAACAATATACCAAAGGATATAAAATGGGATGGGATCAAAGTTGTGAAATAATTATATGGTCTTGGTTAGGAGAAAGGCAAACTATTCATCAGAGGCTGGAGTAAAGGGAAAGAAAATATGGGATTTTATCAAAGGGTTTTAAGATATAGAAACAGAGAGAAGAGAGTGAATATTTTCTGTTTTCTCAGTTAAGTATGAGGTGAAGTTCCTCTTTACAAAGTGTGGAAGTTAGTGATTGTGTGAGAGACTTGAGGGTAGTATAGAGGATGTGAAAAATTAGGGATTAAATGTTTGTGTCAATCCTATATGCTTATTTTATTTTTAAAATTAAGTTTATTTATTTAATTAATTTAGAATATTTTCCATGGTTACATGATTCATGTTCTTTCCTTACCCTTTTCCAATCCCCTCCCATAAGCCAACAAGCAATTCCATTGAATCCCATATATTTATACAAACATATATACATGGAAATTGGATATATATGTATATATATGCATATATATGTATCATGCATTTATGGGTGATATTTGATACAAAAATTTTCCCTAGTCTGTATTCTGCTGTTTCTATATTGATTTTCTTCATTCAAAACCTTTTATATTCTGTATAGTCAACTTTGCTTTTTTACCCCTTATGGTCTCCTCTAATTCTTACACAATTAAAAATCCCCTGTGCCCAAACCATAGTGGTGATTTTAAAAAACGTGCTCCATCTTAAATTATTTTTAAAATTTTTTAATCCTTACATTCTGGTCCCATACACATTTTCAGCTTATTGTGGTATGTAGTGAAAGAAGGCAGCTATCATTGGTGCCCAAATTAAATAATTTTAATAGAATAGTAAAACAGATGTCATATTACAACTAGTAAAAGAGTGATAAAGGAGTAAATTAGTCTATTGATTTTATATTGTAATAATTTGAATAGAAAATGAGGAAGAACCATAAGATGTTTGGTAAACACCTTATGGTCAAGGACATGGATAGATATGGATAACATGTTGTCAAAGTAATAGCCAAATCAGTGAGCTCCAGACATATTTGGATATTGGAATAATGGGTGAATAGTGGTAAAGTGGAGGCAGTGAGTGCTACTAATCACTTAAAAAAGGCTGATAAGGAGAAGAAAGACAAAAGTACAATGATAGTTTGAAGGATTAAAATCAATATACAATTTCTTTTTAATTAGGAAAAGGGATGTGTATGTTTGTCAGATGTTAAAGAGCAATTGGTAGCAGTTGTAGAGCCCAAAGACCCACAAACTCTGGATATTGAGTTGAGGATACTGAAGAGATCAGGCCCAGATAGAGAAGCAAGAAACATTCAAAGCCTGATAACCACCCTTTAAATGACCACAGAACAAAAATCCCCCACCCCTAAAAAAATACTGGCACAGCAGAAGTAAGAGAAAAAGGGGTGAAGCAATGTCCTGACCAAGAAAAACCTGGAGAGACAGCAAGGAAGACTCATCTCACTGGAATATGATGAAAGAATGCTGAAAAAGCCTCAGTGGAACTCAGATATGATATAGTATAAACAGCAGGAGAAAGAGTACCAGCAGCTGGGTCAACCTCAGCAGAGAAAGAGTGGAAACCAACACAACAAAGAACAAGTAGAAGTGTAAATACAGTATCCCTGCATAGTACAGCCAAAACAGAGGCTAGATAAAACTAAGGACATGAAGCAGTGGTAGGAATTTAACTCAACAAAGTCTAGCCTCAGCAGGATTGGACAGAACTCAACTCAAACCAGTTGAGCTGAACAGCTACCAACCTCCACACATTAGGCTAACCAGGCTACCTCTGCAGAGTGTTCAAATCAGAGTCTAAGATAGCTGAGCCATTCCCAGGTACAATACAATCCTTTCACCCCAGAAACAGAGCTAAGCTTCAGCATATAGACATAATAAAGGGGAAAAACAATTCCAAAATGAGCAAAAGACAAAAAAAGTACAATGTTAGAAAAATATTTCAAAAAGAGAGAGAGGATCAAAATACAAACTTAGAAGAGGATAGCAATACAAAAATGAAAATGTGAAGTTTCAAAGGAAAATGTGAAAGTCCAAAATTAAACCTGTAAGAACTTCAAAAAAGAATAGAAGAAAAGGGGCAGCTGGGTAGCTCAGTGTAATGAGAGCCAGGCCTACAGATGGGAGGTCTTAGGTTCAAATCTGACCTCAGACACTTTCTAGCTATGTGACCCTAGGGAAGTCACTTAACACCCATTGCCTAGCCCTTACCACTGGAGGAAGATAAGGTTTTTTTTTTTTTTAAAGAATAGAAAAACAAATAAGAAAAGGAACAAAAATTAGGGAAGAAATGGTAGCAAAAACCAAAAGCATAGAAAATAAAAACCCATCGATTCCCTTAAAAAGGAAACATAATACCTAAAATAGGAAAATGAATCCAGAAAGGAAGTACAAAGTCTCAAGAAAGAAAATGGTTTCCTAAAAAGTAGAATTTGACAAATGGGAACTAAGGACTTTGTGAGACAGCAGTAAATAATAAAAAAAAAGAATAAAATTTGAAATCTCTCATTGGAAAAAAACTGATATAGAAACAGATCTGGGAGAGATAATTTAAGAATCTTTCTATTGCCTAAAACCCATGATCAAAAATATTTTATATTGTAATAAATTATGAGGGAAAAGTGCCCTGATATTCTTGAACAAGAGGAGAAAATAGAAATCTACAGGAATACACTGATCATCTCCTGAATGAAATCCTGAATTTTAAAACCTCAGGATTATTGGAGACAAATTATAGAACTCCCAACCCAAAGGGGAAATAATGCAAGCAACCATGGAAAAAAATTCAAATATTATGAAACTACACTCAAGATTATTCAGGATTGAGAAGCTTCTACATTAAAGAATCAGAAGACATGGAATATGATATTCATCAAGGCAAAGGATCTAAGCCTACAACCCAAAATCACCAATCCAGCAAAACTGAGCATAATACTTTGAGGAGGAAAATGGACATTTAAAGAAACAGAGGAAGTCCAGGCATTCCTGATGAAATTGACCAGAACTAAAAAGAAAATACAAATATCTATACTGGACACACAAAAGAAGTATGAAAAAAACAAACAGATGAAACTCAAGGGAATCAGTGGGATTAAACTAATCATTTCCCTGCATGGGAAAGTGGTAACTAGAATACTTAAGATATGGCACAAGAAATACCTAAAGAACTTAAATATATTTAAAGTAATCAAAGAAAACAATGAGATTAAACTGACTATATTCCTTCCTTTGGAAAGTAATATCTAGAGTGCTTAATATACCTTTGGTACCAAAGATACTCAGGATACTTTTCATTTTAAGTTAATCAAGGAAAACAAAGAGATTAAATTGATTACATTACTTGTAAAATTGTGATAACTAGGATCCTAAATATATCTATGATACATAAGGTACCTAAAATACCTAGATACTTATAATACTTAATCTGCTGAAGATACTTAAGAACTTGATCACTATTAGGGCAATGAATGGGAGAATATATAGACAGAGATCAGGGAATAATTTGAATATGATGTGTGATATTAAAAAAATCAAGGGATAAGAAAGAGAAATACATTGTTAAAAGAGTTAAAAAAGAGAAAATTGGAAGTTAAATTATCTCATCCAAGGAGGCATATAAGAATCAATATAGTAGAAGGAAAGATGGAGGTTTGATGGGCACTTTTTAAACCATTTTCTCCTCAGAATTGTTATAAAGTGGGAATAACATCCATGCTAAGGTATAGAAATCTATCTTACAACAAACTGAGGGAAAAAAACTCTTTAGCAAGTTTCTCTGACTTTATTTCTCAAATATGTAGAGAAGTGTGTCAAATTTATAAGAATAAAAAGCATTTCCCAATTGACATATGATCAAAAGATATGAACAGACAATTCTTAGATAAAGAAATTAATATCTTTAGTCATATAAAATGCTTCAAATCACTAATGATAAAAGAAAAGAAAATTGAAACAATTTTGAGATACTACCTCATACTCCTTAGACTGGCTAACATGACAAATTAGATAAATAATAAAGGTTGGAGGGAATGTGGAAAAATTACAACATTAGTACACTGCTTGTAGAGGTGGAAACTGTTACAAACATTCTGAAAAGCAATTTGGAATCATACTGAAAGGGCCATAAAACTGTGTATACCTTTTGACTCAGCCATACAACTACTAGGTTATATATTCTGAAGAGATTAAAGATAAAGGGGGAAAGAACCTACATGTGCAAAAATATATTTATATATTATATGTATATATAAATAGCTCTTTTTGTGTTGGCATAGAACTAAAAAATGAGGGGATATCCATCAATTTGGAAATGACTAAACAATATCTTGTATATACTTGTAATGAAATACTATTTTGCCATAAGAAGTGATAAGCAAGATGATCACAAAAACCTTAAAAGCCTTATATGATATGATGCAAAGTGAAGTGAGTAGAATCAGGAGAATGTTGTACACATTAATGACAATAATGTATGATGATCAACAGTGAATGTCTTACCTATTATTAAAAAAGGTAGTGATCCAGGACAACGTCGAGAGCCTTGTGAAAAAAAAATGGATATCCATTGCCACAGAAAGAACTGACAGAGTCTAAATAAAGATTGAAACCCACTCTTTTTTATTTGATCCCTCGGATTTTCTCTGGTGTAAGCAATGTATATATTCCTTCACAACATGATAAAAAACCAATATGTATTGAATGATAATATATGTACAACAAATCATATTGCTGGCCTTCTTGGAAAGCAATTGGATGGGAGTAAGAGAAAGCATGAATTGCAGAATTTCAGAAGGCAAATTTTTTGAAAGTTTAATTTTAATTAATTAATTAAAATATTTCCACACGGTTACATGATTTATTATTTTTTCCACCCCTCTTCCCTCTCACCTCCCTGAGCTGAAAAGCAGTTCTACTGGGTTATACATGTATCATTGTTCAAAACCTATTTCCATATTATTCATATTTGCAGTAGAGTGATCTTTTAATGGCAAAATTTCAATCATATTCCCATCGAACCACATGATCAATCATATGTTTTTCTTCTGGGTTTCTACTCTCACAGTTTTTGTTTTGGATGTGGATAGCCTTCTTTCTCATAAGTTCCTCAGTGTTGTCCTGGATCATTGCATTACTACTTGTAGAAAAGTCCATTGTATTTTATTGTGGCACAATCAAATATATAGACTTTTCAGTTTCTGTGTACAATGTTCTCCTGTTTCTGCTCATTTCACTCTGCATCAATTCCTGGATGTTTTTCAGAAGGCAAATAATAAAATTGTATTGACATGTAATTTGGAAAAAATACTAATCGGTGCAAAGGGTAAGTTTGGAGATGAGAGAGAGAGAGAGAGAGAGAGAGAGAGAGAGAGAGAGAGAGAGAGAGAGAGAGAGAGAGAGA
>NC_058133.1:344676319-344709659 GCF_016433145.1 Gracilinanus agilis
TATATATATATATATATATATATATATATAGTGTAGGTGGGTGTGGTGTGACTATGCTTTGACCTTAGCACATTATTCTGTTTGGGCAACAATAATATCTATAATAGCAATTTGTATAATGAATGGTAGCAAAATAATAATCTTTAAATTATCTTAGTTTAGAAACAGAGGATATTGAAAACTAAATTTCCCTTTCAGTTACACAGGGTTTTTCCTGCTATACATCAAATTACATAAACAAAAGTACTAATGAAAAACTCAAGTTAATTGTGGAATCAGTAGAACCTCTTTAAGATTGTATATGTATTATGTGCTTTGCAAGTCTCAAAATGCTTTGTGTCATGTATTATTACTATTGTTATTACTAAATTTATGCATTTTAATAGATTGTTATAGAATTCTATATAATATAATAACTAAATATAATAGTTTGGCTATTGAACCAAACCTTTCTTTAGATTTGTGCATATTTTCCTGTTTTTAAATGTATACATATAAGTATAGAATGTAACAAGATAATGCTGGGAAATAAAGTAGTAAAAATAGGACTTTGAACTAGGCATATTCTTTATTGGCATAGGGACTCTCAAGTGAGAAAACATCTTCTATCAATTCAAGTTGACATCTTCTCTGCAATTTATATGGTTAGAGAGCTGCCTAAAGTGCTGAACTGTTTAATTTCCTTTCCCAAGGTTATATAAGGCTATATGTCTACATGAATCTTGGTGGGGAAAGTGAGTCAACAGAATATTGGGGTATTGTCTCTCTAGAAACCTCAAATATATTTCCCTTCTGATGGGAATCCAAACCACAAGGTGACATTATGGTTCTGTAGGTAGCTATATAGGCTATTAAAGAAATGGAGATTCACCTGAATGTGTGTGTGTATGGGGGATGTTGCTCCCCAATGATTGCAACCATATTTTTCTTCTAACAGTAGTTCAAACCAGGAATTATTTTTTGTGGCCCTATAGAAGATGAATAGAAATTAGTAGAATATGAGAATTAATCTCATTGCTTATGAATTTTTGTAGTCCTTCATGTATTTTCTTCAATGTCCAAGGATCAAAGGAAGACCTTCACAACTGCTCTATTTTCTGTGGGATGAGATATACCTATTAAATTTTTTTATTACTTCAAGCTCTCTGGATTAGAGGGACCCTTACCTTACATCTGTGGAGATTTAGGCAAAAGTCCATTCTGAAATTTCCTGGGGTAAACATTGAGTTGGTGAGCAATATAAAGCAAAGTGTTAGTGAAAAAAAAAGTTTTTTATTTGAAAAATTTTATTTAATTAATTAATTTAGAATATTTTTCCATAGTTCCATGATTCATGTTCTTTCCTTCCCTGGTAAAAATTTTTGTATCTGGCCTGTTATATGTAGGCCAAGAAGTTAGTGGTGCTGGGCTGCCTGTTATAGTTGACTATTCTCTGGAACACAGTCTCAGTAAATGGAATAGATAATTATTAAGGTGTAAGGAAGATTGACAAGGAAAGAAAATTGACCAAAAAGAACATGTTCCAATGTATGAAAGCAGAGACCTTTCTATGGCTAATTGCATACTATTTTTAACAGGAAGTAGCAAAGTTTTATTAAGATGGATACATGTTTTCCTTTGATGAATCATAGAACTCAAAATACTGTTAGAAAAAAAAAATAGTTCCCTCTACTGATGAGTGAGCATTTATTATAAAAAACTTTACAGCTCCCCTAGTGTCTATATGATGTTTTATACTTAATAAATAGAATATAATTAAATGCTTTTTATATGAGTCTATCTTAAGATTAGAGGAAGAGAAGATATGATTTTCTATTTGTCATCAATTCAACCTGTATGCACACATAAGAATCTTAGAAGACAAAATAAAACAAAACAATCCTCACTAAAAATGGCAGAGGTAATCATCCATTGACCTTAACACTTACCCATGTTTGTCTTATAGATGACAGAATGGACTATATGTTTGGCATGTTTGGTAGAATTCTGACACATTATGAAAGTACAAATTATAATATTGGTATTTTTAAGACAAATATTCATCTTAACTCACAAACTAGACCTTACAAATAGATTATGATAGTTACTTGAAGGAGAGGCTTTTTTAATAAAGGCTAATTGCATACTATTTTTAACAGGAAGTAGCATATTTTTATTAAGATGGATAGATGTTTTCCTTTGATGAATCATAGAATTCAAAATACTGGTAGAAAAAAAATAGTTCCCTCTACTGATGAGTGAGCATCTACATGTTGTTATATGTCTGCCAGAACAGAAAACGTGCTAAATTTCCTTAGAAACCTAGGCATATTTTTCTCTTCCCTGTGCAACCTGCTTTTCCAGACTTCTTCCAGTTGCCACAGACCAGCTGTGAATGTTAAGTGAATATCTTTGACAGGAGCAAAGTCTTTGGGGCATTGAAATAGGTTTCCCTCTTCCCTTGGCATGTGAAGATTGAGAGCATGCTTTGACATCAGGAGCATAGGATGTGAGCCACAGCATCATTTGGCATCAGAAGTGTCAGTATCACAACCAATCAGTGCTAGATCAGTGTGGTGAGGGGACTTCCCCCAGCTACCATATGCCATGAAGGCTGCCAACTCCTGTGTACTCTAGGCACAGGGAGGCTGCCTCCTTATTGTTAAATACCATTTAAATTGTTTTGTCAGCATCCAGCATGAGGAGTTGTCCAGTCTTCTTATACAGAAAATGAGAAAAGCAAAAAACACACAATACTTGAGTGTCTGTATTTGACTATCTCAGCTCAGTGAAATTTTAAAAGATTCCCATATACTTCTTTTCACAGTAAGATCTTTTGAAGGGATTTTGCTAACTTGAATGAGTAAATGAATTATTAAGCATTATCCCTTACCAAGCACTATGCTAAATGCTGGGGTGAGAAATACAAAAATCCCACAGTCTCTTCCCCGCAATTATCTTAAAGTCTAATCATAAGTTTAGGTTAGAGGTTCCAACTAATAAACGATAGCAATACTTGCAAACTTAGGGTCATCTCAGCCACTCTGAACTTTTAGAAGCTGCCACCTACCTGGAAGGGAGTGATTAATGTCAGCAACTGTCTATTCAAGCTCCAGCTAGTAGTGGTGGTAGTAGTAGCAGTAGTAAGATGAAAAAGAGGAGAAGGAGCTGCTGTCACTTTTGATATCTTTGAAATCCACAGAGCTTTGCACATAGTTGGCATGAAATGGTCTGTGGATTGGAAAGTACCAAAAGATCTCTGATGGGCTCCTTCCCCACTTCATAGTGTTGTCCTAGAACTTTGTCTTTCATTCCAACCAAATGAAGGCTTATTTTTTGCTCTCTTCGCCCAGGTTAAAATAAGCCTGCTTATGATTCTTATTTTGAGATTCTTTTCTCAAAGAAGTCAACTTAGGGGAGATGGGATAGATGACTCAATAACTTAATCCTAATGTATGCTCTCTTATCCCTTGGTTTCAGAGGTACTACTACCCTAGATCTTAGAGCCTGCCTCTATATATGCTTCTTGTTTTGATGGGTTCTTAGACTCAAATGGAATTAATAATAGCCCTATGCAAGTAACTCCCTAATCTATTTATCCAGGCCTCCTCACTATTCTAAATTACAAGTCCATTTCTTCAACTTCCTGCAATTAAGTTGGAATTTAGTTCATTCCACCTTCAAATAGTTCCCATTACCTTTCATTTCACCATATTTCCATTGATCTCTTTGCTTTCAAGAGCTATTTTCTGAAGGCCAAAAGGACAATCTCTCTTCTACATGAAAATCTATCGGATACTTGAAAACAGTTGTATTAATCCCTTTAATTCTTCTCTTTTCTGATTGAAATATTTCCTTTTTCCTCCTTCTTGTCCTTCTCTTCTTTATTTTCCTTTTCTTCCCCCTTTTCATCTCCCTTTTCCTCCTCCTATGGCATAATCTTCCATTTTCTCCCTATACTAGTTGCTTTCTTCTGGCTATGTGTCAACTTCCCTTCAGAAAATGTGATAAAAAATAATGAAATACAGTATTCCATATGTGATCTGACTAAGGAGAAATACAGGGGAAATATCTTCCATAAAATAAAGGACAGGAAATACTATACATTTTCATTCAAATGAGGGCAACATCTGCTAAAGTGAAAATAACAATAACAATAAGAAGTTGTAGTATTGGTAGTAGCAACAACAGCTGCAGTAGCAGTGGTAGTAATTTGAACTATTCATTTACTTAGACCAGTGGCACTATAGTGAATTCTAATCTCCATGATCATTTTATCAATATCATCAGACAATTTTCATTCACACATCAGTTCAACTTTGAAGTCTCATTATATCGTAGAGGTGATCTTGAGAAGTTCTTCCAAATTATAATGGCTTCAATCTGAGGTACTAACCTTGCTAAATTTAGAGATCCTTTTTACCAGAAAACTGGCTACTAAATGATGAATACATTTAAATATAGGAGCACGTGAAAACTATAGATAGAAAGGAATAGATAGCTTTCTATCACTAGAGAAACAGCTGTGTGAAAATAGAGAGAATAATGACCTTGGAATTAGCAACACATGAGTACAAATCCTGCCTCAGCAACTTACTAATGGTATGACCATGGGTAGATCAACTAATCTCTGTCAGCCTCAGTTTCCTCATCTGTAAAATGGAGATAATAATAACTACCTCATAGTGTTATTGTGGGATCAAATAAAGCAAGCTGCAATGAGGTCTGCAGATATTAAAACACTAATTAAATCCTACTTTTTACTATGTTTTTGGAGAGCTTAACCATAACAATGAAACACAGCTTAAATTTTTTTATTTAATTGAATAATAATAACCTATAAAGGATCACATTTAAGAACATGAAGAAGCCTTAGGAACCACTCATTTTCACTACTGTTTTATTTTGTGTGGACATAAACACACTTCTTAAGGATCTAATGGATCCATAAGTGGATCTAGTATATGTACTCCCAATTAAAGTAATTACAGAATTATAAATAGAATGTAAGGTTCAGACTAGCAGGTGATTGCTACTTGTAGATTTTGTATAGTTAGAACCTTAAATAAATGCTCAAAGCAATAAGTATGGCAGACAGTGTCAAAGGTGATTTAAAAGTTTCATTCTGGAGGACTAGAAAGATGGAAGTTTTTCCAACCAAAAAATACAGCCATGGTGAATTCAGGATTTTATTGATTACCCCTAACTGGTTGTAGTAGTCATGACTCATAAATCTCACTATATTCATTAGCTCCTAGAAGCAATAATTGCAGCACTGTCATAAGCAAAAGCTGAAAAAGTAAAGGAAAAAGTTTTCATCTCTTCTCTACCATTCCTCTATTTCAAATCCAAGAAGGCATCATCCTGTCCTGTCCCTCATTGTATCACTCCACTCTTCCAATTCCACCAGTCCCCTAAACATTGACTCTTATAATAGTAAAAGAAAACCCATTTTACCATACATCAGTATTATGCCTTAAGGTCATTAAAAAGCATTTTTGGCATGGTTCCCCTCTCCTTCCTTCTCAATATACCTTTACTTTTTAGAAATACCTATAATTCTTTGTTATTGTCTAAAGTCTCTTTCTCTTTTCTTCAGCATGCCATTAAACCCTAGAATTACTGATTTCTAACCAGTAATCAAAACATAAAGTGTTCCCACAGTTTTTGCTAACCAAACTTTCATAACGGAACAAACAGCATCCTTTATAACTCCCAGGCCAGGTCTACTTTTTATCCTGAGATATCTAGCAAGTTCTGCCCCTTGCCTGCTGAAATAAAGTGGATAATTGTTATGTTGTGAACTAGAGAGTTTAGATGAAGGAGGTTTTAAAATTTATTTTTACATATTTCATTAAATATTTCACAATTATGTGTAAACATATTAATAATTTATTAAAATTTTGAGTTCCAAATTCTCTCCCTCTCTTCTGCCCCATCTCTTTCCTAAAGAATGCATGCAATTTAATATCACTTAAATGTAGAAAATAATGCGAAACATATTTCCATATTGGTCATATTGCAAAAGCAAACAAAAACTAATTAAAAAAACATAAAGATAGTATAAAGAAATATACTTCAATCTAGAGTCAGAATTCATTAATTCTCTTTCCACAAGTAGCTAACATTTTTCATCATGGGTCACCTTAAATCACTGTCTTTAATCAGAATAACTGTTTCACAGCTTTCTACCAATTTCCCTGTTACTCTGTATAATGTTCTTTTGGTTCAGCTTACTTCACTTTGCATCACTTCATATAAGTTATCCCAGGTTTTTCTGAAATCATCTTGCTCTTTAATTTTTATAGCAAAATAGTATTCCGTCACAATCATTTACTATAACTTATTTATCCATTTCCCAATGGAAATGCCCTTAATTTCTAGAAGAGGAGCTGATATATATATATATACATATATATATATGTATGTATGTATGTATGTATGTATGTATATTTACAAGTAGGGTCTTTTTCTTTTTCTTTGATCTCTTTGGAATATATACCTAATATTGCCAGTACTGAGTCAAAGAGTATGTACAGGTTTATAGTTCTTTGGGCATAGTTTCAAATTGCTCTCCAGAATGGAGATACTTGTTGCCAATACCACCAGCAGTGTATTAATGTCCTCTAGCATATGCAAATTTTCTTTTAATTTGGATTTCTTTAGTTGGTAGTGATTTCAAACATTTTTTCATGTGACTCTCAGTTTTTATTTTGTCTTCTGAAAACTTCCTGTTCGTATCCTTTGACCATTTATCAATTGGGAAATGACTCTTATTTTTATAAATTTGGCTCAGTTCCCTGTGTTTTAGAAGTGAGGCTTTTATCTGAAAAACATGATATAAAATTTCTTCCCCCCATCCCCATTTTGTTTTCCTTCTAATTTTGACTATAAAAGTTTTTGTTTGTGCAAAAACTTTTTGATTTCATGTATTCAAAATTATTGATATTACAACCTGAGATACTCTATATCTCTAGTTTGTCCATAAACTCTTCCCTTATCCACAGAACTGATGGGTACATTTTTCCTTGCTTTCTTAAATTTACTTAGGGTATCACCCTTTATGTCTAAATCAATTTGGACTTATCTTGGCTTATGGTGTGAAATGTTGGTCTATGCCTACTTTTTCTCCAAACTGCTCTCTGGTTTTGCAAGCAATCTTTGCCAAATATTAAATTCTTAACTGAAAATCTTGGATTTGGGGGTTTATCTAATATCAGTTTACTATGGTTATTTACCACTGTCTGTGCACCTAATCTATTCCACTAATTTAACACTCTATTTCTTAACTGGTACCAGATTGTTATGCTGAATACCACTTTGTAATATAATTAGAAATCTGGAACTGCTAGGCTGCCTTCATTCACATATTTTTCCTTGATTCCACCGAAATTCTTGATCATTTGTCCTTCCAGGTGAATTTTACTATTTTTTCTAGTTTTACAAAATCATTCTATGGTAGTTTAATTGGTGTGGCACCAATAAGCAAATAAACTTGGTTAGAATTGTCATTTGTAATATATTGCCTCAGCCTAAACTTGGGCAATTTATATTTCTCCAATTCTTTATAGGTCAATACTTGTATTAAAAGTCTTTGTAATTTGTAATTTTCTTACTAATATTTTATTAAAAATTTTGCATTGATATTAACTAAAGAAATTTTTTATAGTTTCCCCCTGTTTTTGCTCTTCTTGGAGTAGGTATCATTGGTATATTTGCATCATAAATAAAAGTCATTTGGTAGGACTTCCTCTTTACCTATTTTTTTCAAATGGTTTATATAGTATTGGGATTAATTGTTCCCTAAATGTTTGTAAAGCCATCTGTTACAAGGAACATTTTCTTAGAAAACTCATTGATAGCTTATTAAATTTATTTTGCTAAGAGCTAATTATTTGTGTCTATTATCTCCCTACTTAATCTGGACAGTTTATATTTTTGTAAATATTCATCCATTTCATTTAGATTGTCAGATTCATTGTCATAT
Organism: Gracilinanus agilis; assembly: GCF_016433145.1. NCBI lineage: Eukaryota > Metazoa > Chordata > Mammalia > Didelphimorphia > Didelphidae > Gracilinanus > Gracilinanus agilis. Next base: position 344,684,286 of record NC_058133.1, read on the forward strand.
AATTGGGTAAAATAATTCCAACTAATTGCTTTAATTTCATCTTCATTCAGATAAATCCATTCTTTTCTTTTTTGATATTGATTCTTTGGTTTTCTTCTATTTTTTTAGATTTTTAAAAATTCTAATTTAATTTAATTTTCCCCCAATTAAATTAAAATTTTCCCAACTAAATGGGAAAATTAACATTCCCCCAATTAAAAAGTTTCCTACATTTAAAAAAAGTTTGATTCTTGAATTCTCTTCTTCCTTCTTTCCTCCTCTCTACCCCAATTGAAATATTAAGCAATCTGATATAGATTATACATGTATAATCATATAAAACATTATTCCATATTAATCCTTTTGTGGAAGGAAACTTGGAACAAAATAACAAAAGAAAGTGAGAAAAGATTGTTTTGTTCTGGATTCAGACTCCATCTTCTTTCCCTGAAAGCTGATGGCATTTTTATTAGGAGTTCTTTGGGATTGTTTTTGATCATTGTATAACTGAGAATAGCTGTTATTCACAGTTGTTCATCATATGGTATTGGTGTCACTGTGTACAGTATTCTCCTGCTTCTGCTTACTTCACTTTGCTCCACTTTATGTCTTTTCAGGTTTTTCTGAGCTGTTTCTGATCATCTTTCAGCACAATAGTATTTCATTAGATTCATATATTATAACCTACTTAGGTATTACCCAGTTGATAAGTAGCCTCTCACTTTCCATTTCTTTGTCCCCAGAAAAAGAATAGCTTTAAATATTTCTGTACTCATAGGTCCATACATTTTTCAGTTTTAACTCTTTGAGATACAACCCAGTAATGATATTCTTGTGTTAGAGTTGTACTATTTTATACCCTTTTGGGCATTGCTTCAAATTGCTCTCAAAATGGTTGAATCAGTTCACAATACCTTGAACAATGCATTAGTGTCTCAATTTTCTCACATCACTTTCAAGTTTTGACATTTTCCTTTCCTTTCAAAATAGCCAATCTGATAACTGTGTGGTGTTACCTCACAATTATTTTAATTTGCATTTTTCTAATTGATAGTAATTTAGATCATTTTTCACATGACTAATGAGAGCTTTAATTATTTCAACAACTGCCTGTTCATATCATTTCACCATTTATCAACTGGGGAATGACTGGTATTCTTATATACTCAACCCATTTCTCTATATATTTAAGAAATGAGGCCTTCATTAAAAAAAGTTATACATTTTTCACCATTATGATTACTGTGAATTTCTCTCCATCCTATTCACCCCATTTAGCTTCTGACCACAACAAACTTTAATTTTCTCTCTTTCCTATTAACCCCACCTAGCTTCTTTCATATCCTTCCCTCCTACTTTCCTAAGGCCCAAGATAGATTTCTATACACAAATGATTATGTATGTTCTTCCCTCTTTGAGTCAGTTTCATTGAAAGTAAATTTCAAGTGGTTCCCTCCCCATCATCTTCCCCTTTACTATAAATGCTCCCTTATGCTTCTTTTATGTAAGATAATTTACCCCCATTCTGTTTTTCCCTTTCCCCTTCTTCCAATGCATTCCTCTTTCTCACTCCAGAATTTCATTTTATTTTCTAGATATCAACACATAATATTGAACTCACATCCTTGCCCTCTGACTACATGTATACTACTTCTATGTGCCTTAATAATGACAAAGTTCTTAGGAGTTAAAAGAATCATCTCCCCAAATAGGGATGTAAACAATTTAACTTCATTCAATGCCTTTTGGTTTCTCTTTTTTGTTTGCCTTTTGTAGACGTCCCTTGAGTCTTGTATTTGAGAGTCATATTTTCCATTCATCCCTGATCTTTTCATCAGGAATGTTTGAAAGTCATCTATTTCATTGAATATTCATTTTCCCACCTAAAGGATTATGTTAAATATTGATAGGTAAGTGATTCCTTGTTGAAGTCTTAACTCCTTTGCCCTCTATAATATCAAATTCCAGGCCTCCTAATCCTTTAATATAGAAGCTGTTAAATCTTATGTTATTCCGAGACTGTGTCCCCATGATATTGAATTGTTTCTTTTTGTCTGTTGACTATATTTTCTCCTTCACCTGGGAGTTCTGGAATTTGTCTAAAATACTTGGGGTAATTATCCTTTTGGGATCCCTTTTAAGATTTAATTGGTGATTTTTTCAATTCTGTTTTACCCTCTATTTCTAGAATATCAAGGCAGTTTTCCTTGATAATTTCATTAAAGATAATGTCTATACTCTTCTTTTATCAAAGTTTTTAGATAGTCTAATAATTCTTAAATTGTCTCTCCTGGATTTACTTCCAAGGTCAGTTGTTTTTCCAATGGAATATTTCACATTTTTTCTAATATTTAATTTTTTTTTTTACTTTATTGGATTGTTTCTTGTTGTCTTATGGAGTCATTAGCTCTTGCCCAATTCTAACTTTTTAAAGTGTGCTTTTCTTCAGTGAGCTTTTGTACCTCCTTTTTCATTTGGTCAGTTTTACTTTTTATTATTAATTTTATTTAAACCCTTACTTTCTATATTAGAATTAATACTGTGTATTGGTTGCGAGGCAGAAGAACGGTAAGGGCTGGGCAATGGGAGTTAAGTGACTTGCCCAGGGTAACATAGCTAGGAAGTATCTGAGGCCAGATTTGAACCCAGAATCTCCCACCTCTGGGCCTGACTTTCAATACACTGAACCACCTTCTTGCCCCCTAGTTTTACTTTTTAAAGATTTCTTTTTCTTAGAGAAACTTTCTACCAGTTTTTTCCAAATGGTCAATTGTGCATTTTTGGAAATCCTTCTCTTCATTGACTTTTTGTACATCTTTTTTCCATCTCGTGTTATTTAGAATCTATGTGATTCCATTTAGTGGTATTTTGAGGCTCAATTGAGCCTCAAGATATGTAGCTATATGACAAACTTCCTGTGGGTATGTGGGGGACTTTGAGACTACATTTTCCGTGATCCAATGGGTTTCCGGTTTCTGACGTGATGAGAGCATGACTTAAATTAGGGGTGGAGCTTGGGTTCTCTCTCTTTTGTATGAAGCAGCCAAAGGGGATAGAAGGTATGGACTGGCAGGCAGTTTGAATAGATCTTAGCCAGGCACATGGTCTAATTTATTCTACTAATATGGCTTTAATTAAAATATTAGTTTTCCTCATAATATCAGCCTTTATCATTTTTAATCGTTACAATCTGCATAATTTTCTGTTTTTAGAAAGTCTTCTCTTTAATGGATTTCTGGGCCTCTTTTACCAATTGGCCTATTCAGTTTTTTTCAGATATTAATTTCTTCAGTATTTTTTGGTGTTTCCCTGATCAAACTATTGAATCTTTTTTTCTATGATTTTCTTGTATCTCTCTTGTTACTTTTCCAAATTTTCTTCTATCTCTCTTATTTGATTTTTAAAATCTTTTTTGAGCTCCTCAATTAATTCTTTTTGGGTTTGAAAAAAAATTCCCATTTTTTTCCTGGCAGTTTTAGATTCAGCAGTACTGACTTTGTTTTTTTTTTTTTTTTTTTTTTTTTTTTTTTATGAGTTTGTGTTTTGATCTTCCCTCTCGCCATAATAACTTACTATGCTGAGTTTCTTTTCTTTCTTGCTTATTATTTTCCAGCCTTTTTCTTTTCTTTTTTTAACTTAAAGAACTTTTAAGTTGAGTTGTGTAACTGTGGTGAAAGGGCAACTGACTCAAGCTTCTGGTTCTTTATGTAGCTGCCTTCAGAGCTATTTCTGGGAATCTATAAGCTTTCTTTATTCCAAGGTGGTGTTATATACGGAGAGATGTGTTTAATACTCTCATGGACTATGCTTTGGTCTGTGAGGAACCAGAAACACTCTTTTCTGTCTTCAAACTCTGCCCATGATCTCCTATTACCCTATGACTGCAAGCATGCTGGTGTGTCCTATTGTTCCTTCTCACCCTAAGATCATGACCATGGAATGCAATGTAGACTTGAGTATGGAAAATACAAAAAGAATCTTGTACTCAGAGCTAACAAAGGGACCCCTGTAATTTTCTTTTAAGCAGTGGTCTGACCCCACTACCTCCACCTCTTACCATCTATGCCCCACAGCATCAGAAGCTTTTGTAGCTGATTCAGTTGCCCTCTAGTCCTGTTGCCAGGGTGGGACTTGCTTTGATATATACTATGCTACTTCTACTCAGGTGCAATAGATCTTTTATGGTGGCCTTCTAAGTTGAGACTGAAAAATTATTTCACACCATCTTTGGTGGTTTTTGTGAATCCAGAATTTGTTTTCAAGTATTACAGTGATCCCTCACCTACCATGGGAGTTATATTCCAGAGACACCCACAATAGGTGAAAATCCACGAAGTAGTGGCATTATATATATATATATTAAAGGTTTATAAACCATTCCCACTCTCCTACAAACCTTTTCCACCCTCTTATTAACATTTCCCCACACTATTATAAACACTGAGCCAATTAGCACTCAGGACACAGAACACAGTTCTGTGGTTGGTTGACTTTCATTCCATCAGCCAATAGTGTGCTATATGCAATTGAATGTTGGCAAACTTGTACAAGTAGCAGTGGCTTATTGCATTTCCATTGTGTATAGTATGATATATATCCACACAATATATTGAAAATAATTTGATAAAGACTTAGATTTTTTTTTAAATCACAATACAGTGAAACCACAATAAGTAAACTATGATAGAGAGGGGCAATTATATATCTTCATTTTTAGAGGGTAATTTGGTAGAGATCAGGTGGGTCTCTTTACTTTCTCTGTCATCTTGACTCCTCCCCCTTCTTTCTTTTTTTTAAAATAAAATTAATCCATGGTTTATCTGTTTATTTTTTCCATAAAATGAAATGCGAGTTTTGTCAATTTTTACAGCTATCAATATTATTAATCTCTCCTTTGATATTTGTGATTTCCATTTTAGTTTTAATTGATATTTAAATTTTTTCTTTTTTTAGTTGCATACCCAATTTATTGATTTTTCTTTCTCTTTTTTAATTAAGGTAAGCATTTAGAGATATAAATATTTCCCTTAGCCATACTAAGTAAAATCCTTTCTCTTCCCATTCAGTTTCTTTCCAGAAGTTTAGTGTACCTGACTTTTCTATTATTCTATTCATCTCCTTGATATCCTTATTTATTTTCTTAGATTTATCTATCTCTGTCAGAGAAAAGGTTGATTTTTCCCAACCAATATAGTTTTACTGTCTATTTTTTTTCCTATAATTCATTTACTTTTTCTCCTTAAAAAAATTTGGAGGCTAAGATTTTTGGTTTATATATGCTTACTATTGATACTGCTTCATTTTTCATGGAACTTTTTACAAAAATGTAATTTACATTTTTATTGCTTTTGATTATGCCTATTTTTGTTTTTTCTTTGTTTGAGATGATGATTGCTACCCCTGACATTTTTTTACTTCACTGATGCATAAATAACTTCTGTTCTAGCCCATGTATTCTGTGTATGTCTCTCCATTTCAATTGTGTTTCTTGTAAACAACATATTGTTGAATTTTGGTTTCTAATCCATTCTGCTATCTGTTTTTGTTTTATGGTTATGTTCTTCCCACTCACAATTACAGTTTTGATTACTAACTGTGTATTTCCTTCCATCCTGTTTTCTTCTGTTTATCCTTCTGTCTCTTTTTACCCTGTCCTCCTATGAAGTATGTTTTGCTTCTGACCACTACCTTTTTAAATTTGCTCTCCCTTTTCTTTCCCTGCTTCTCCCTTTCTCTTTTCTCTTTATCTTTCTGCTTTCCCATGGAATAAGACAGATTTCTTTTACCAATTGAATATATATGTATATATATATATATATTCCCCTTTTTTGAATCAATATACATGAGAGTCATATTCGAGCACTGCTTCTACCCCACCCCGCCCCCATCATTTTCCACTGCACTTTGAAACCTTTTCTTTTTGTATAATTTTCCCCATTCTTTCTCTCCCTTCCCCCTTCTCCCAGGGCATTCTTCTTTTTATCCTATCCATTTTTTAACATCAAAATAAAGTTGACTCATTCCTGCGCCTTCATTTTAAGTAAAATCTTTCTAACTGCCCTAATTATGATAAAATTATATATATATGTATATGTATATATGAATGGTGATGATATATATACACTCATACAGCATATATATATACACATATATATCATCACCTTCCCATATAGAAAGATAAACATTTTAACTTGAGTCCCTGATAATTTTTCTTTCATATTTATCTTGAGTCTTCATTAAATATCCATTTTCCCCTAGAAATATTTTACTCAGTTTTGTTGGGTGAATTATTTTTGGTTGTAATTTCAGCTATTTTCCTTCTGGAATATCATCTTCCAAGCCCACTTGCTCCTTTAAATTGGTAATTGATAGATCTTGTATGATTATGATTGTTGCTCCATCGTTTTTGAATAGTTTCTTTTTTTCCCACTAAAATTATTTTCTCTTTTTCCTGGAAGTTATGGAATTTGGCTAGAATATCCTGAGACATTTTTATTTTGGGAAGTCTTTTATATAGTGATAGCTTTTTTTTTCTTTCGATTTCTATTTCACCCTGGTTCTAAAATATTGGAGCAGTTTTCCTTTTATTGTGGCTTTCAGTTAATTAAATAATTTTTAAATTATCCCTCCCCGATCCATTTTTAGGCCTGTTGTTTTTTTTCAATGAGATATTTAACATGTTTTTTCTATTTTTTCATATTTTGACTTTTTAATTATTTCTTTGTAACTCATGAGGTCATCAGGTTCTGTTTGCACAATTCTTATTTTAGAAACTTGTTTTCAACAATCAATTTTGTGCCTCTTTTTCCATTTGCCCAATTCGGTTTTTTAAGATGTTATTTGCATGAGTATTTTTTGTGCCTCTTTTAAGAAGCTGTTAAGTGTCTTTACATAATTTTCTTTTGCATTCATTTCTCCTACCCAGTTTTTCTCTACTATTCTTCAATACTTTTTGGAACTCTTCTAAGAATTCTTGTTTTGTGTCCAATTCACATTTTTCTTTGAGGCTTTACTTGTAAATGTTTTGACCTCATTGACTTCTTTTGGATTTGTTTCTTGATCTATCCTATCTCCATAGTAGTTTTGAGTGGTCATATATTTGTTGTGGTTATTTGCTCATTTTTCCTACCCTGTTTCTGGATTTGGAATGTTATGTTAATAATGTACTCTGTTCCCAATGTGCATGGACACAGATTATTATCTTAAGCTTTAGGCTTTATCTCTCTGCTGCTTTCAGAACTCCCTCTTGATTGAAAATGCCCCTTGTTGCTTTTGAACTGAACCCAGAAGTGGGTAGAGGAAAAGGAGTTGCCAAAAAGTTACTCCTGAGTAGTCCTATTCCCTCTTGATGGCAAGTGCTTCTCTCTGCCTTTGAACTAAGACTCAGAAGTGGGTATTATCAATAGAGTTGCTAAGCAAAGTCTGGTCCTATATTCAGTGCTAGCACAGAGGTCCACTCTAATCTTTTTCTCACCAGTTGCCAGATCCTCTTACTATCTCTTGCTTGAGAAGTGGTGAAACTCCTGCTCCTTCTGTCTCTACCAGCAAGATCCACCAGTGGTATTTTGTTGATGTGGAGTCTAGGTCAGCCTCCTGTCCCTTGTCAAAGATCTCTCTTTCTTACTTCCCAGGTGATCTTGGGCTAAAGAATGTCTCACTTATCTTCTGTTATCTCTGCTACTTCAGAATTCAATTTTAAGACTTGTTTTAATGTTTTGAGGGGAATGTTGGGAAAGCTCACTTAAGTGCTTTTTTTATTCTACTATCTTGATTCTTTCTTCAGAAGTCCTTAAATGAAGGTTGTACTGTATACAACTAAAAATTATATACATCATAGCTTTGAATCTTGGATAACTTTCTATAAATATTTCATTGATTAAATTAGGGGTACCACAGTACATGAAAAATACTCTGATTATTTCCTATTTTGTCTAAATATATTATTTCCTATTCTATCTAGAGAATGCATTAAACACGACATAGATATATCAACTTAATTCAACAAAGTGACTGACTGCTGTGTGTAGAACACTGTATCAGGTGCTAAGAGGGAGATAGATCTTTTATCCCATAAGCAATTCACTCCATCTCATGTTTTCTGGCTGGCCTTCATCTATGGCAGTGATTCCCAAAGTGGGCGCTACTGCCCCCTGGTGGGTGCTGCAGTGATCCAGGGTGAGGCGTTGATGGCCACAGGTGCATTTATCTTTCCTATTAATTGCTAATTTAAAAAAATTAATTTCCAGGGGGCTAAGTAATATTTTTTTTGAAAGAGGATGGTAGGCCAAAAAAGTTTGGGAACCACTGATCTATGGAATATTCTCCCTCTCCTACTCTGCCTACTAGATTCTCTGCCTTCCTTCAAGTCTCATTTAAAGACTCCCTTAAAGGAAATATTAACTGATTCTCCTTAATTCTAGTACTGTATCTTGATTATTTCTAATATGTCCTGTGTTTTGTTTCATTTAGATGTTGTCTTCCTTATTAGACTGTTAGCTCCTTGGTATCAGCCACTATTTCCCCCCTTTCCTTGTGTTCTTAGCCCTATGCCTAGTGCCTCACGCATAGTGGGTCCTTAATGGATGTTTATTGACTATTTAGAAAAAAAACAACAAAAATCATAGATTCTATTTTCATGGAGCTTACAGTCTAGTACTAGATACATCTATGAGCTATATGGACAATATTCAGACATTTCCTTTGCAAAGACAGGTAGAAAAGACTAGTTCCATTAATTTTCCCTCCCTTAATGATTTTTGCCTCATTACCCCCTCACCTACTAGTGTAATGCAATATTCATATTAAATGCAGTTAGAGGGTATTATGTAGTTAGAGCTCTCTCCTCAACTCTTTGCTGTAGTACCAGAAGGCACAGTCTACAATACTTTGTACCAACCCACTCACAACCTTAAGCTTTTACCCCATTAATCATACATATTATGCCCTTTTGGATAAGTATACAAAATTCATTTTGGGCTTCATATAGCTCCTAACTATATTGTTATGCTTTTAGACACTGAAGACATTGACTTCGTAAAAAGTATTAGCTAGAAAAAAATGTTTTCAAAAGGAAAGAAGTACAAAGCTGAGCATTTGTGTAGTGAGCTCAGTGGGATTATGGAGTTAGTAAAGTTCCAACATTCAAAAACCTTGCATTCCAAGTTCCATAATCACAGGAGGGCAAATGTAGATAATTCTTTCCCCAGGACTTCCCCAAAAGTGCCTACCAGTAAAAACCAAATTTCTTCATTGTTAGTTTTTGAACTAAATAATATATGTTGATATGTTTTGTGGCTAAAATTTATAGAAAAGGCACAAAGCAGGAATAACTAAAATGGTGAATAAAAATCCTTTACACAAATGTCTATTTACATTTTGAACAGGGTATCTTTAGGTATTTTGAATTTAAAAAGGCTAAAACAGAACTTATCTTCCTCTATCAAAATCATGTGTTTTCTGTACTTGCCTATCAGTTAGTTGTCCAGATTAAAAACTTTTGGGGCATTCTTGATTCCTTACTCTTGCTCATCTCACATAGCCAATTCATTGGAAAATGTTGTACAAAATGCCTTTACAACATCTCTGATATTTGTCCCCTTCACTTGCCCTCTATCCTTTTGATTCTATATTTTTTAATACAGTTTCATTTTACAAAGATTTACATGACACTGTCACTCACAAGAGGATTCTTGTAACAAAGTAGAACAAGTAAGTAAAGCTAACACTAAATTGTTCTGCAAATGTCTGCAACACTTCACATCTATGGTACCCACAACATCTCTCTATTATTTATATATTAACAGAAATCTACTTTACTTCCCTCTCAACTCCTAGCTCATTTTTAATGCATATATATACATATACATGAATATATACATACATATATATGAGAAAGTGGGAAAGAGAGAAAATAGTGAACAATGGTTGTATTCAGTGTCAAATTCAGCAAACATTTATTAACTACCTACTATGTGCATGGCAACATGTTGGGTGCTATGAGAGTCAAGATGAAAAATTATATAATCTCTGCCGTTATAATATGATAAATGCAAAAGAGAGATCTAGGAAATAAATATTAGGACTATTAGAGGTTTGATAGACTAAATTATTCCATCCCTATAGTGAATCAAACTTAATAGGTACTTAATAAATATTTATTGATTGGCGATAAATCTCTGGAGAATACTTATCATTACTAGTGATGACACAACTGTAACACATAACATAGTGACAGACTTAAATTCATATGCTTGAAAAATCAGGTCACCTAAATTATATGTTGTTTGTTATTTCAGAGTTTCTTCAGTTGAGTTAATGTTTTTTTTGCTTGCTGTGCCTGGAAGGGTTCTGGTAATCTTAGATAGCCCCTAAGATCTCCCCATTTTTCTTCTCTGTAAACCTTTCTGTCAAGGTTCTGTGTTGTCACCGCTTGTTTTGTGAATAAAGGTTTGAAGGTCTTACTTCAGAGATATTCAGCGTGATTCTTTCATAAGGCAGTGGAGTAGCTGGCTATTTGGAGCACAGTGCCAAGACTTTATTTTCTATGATGCCTTTTAAACAAATGTGCAGATTGAAACAGCAGTACTAAATAAACCTCTAGATCTGGTAAAATGCTGAGAATCATGGCAAGAGAGGACTTGGTTCAGCACACGAGGAAATACACTGAATATTAATGAAGTGTCAATTTTTTTCCCCATAGAAATAATATAATGTGTTCAAGGCTGATGCAGGGTTCATCTGCTTTGAAAATAGATTACCCAGTAACTGATATTGTTTGAGAGACAAAACCAGATTTGAATATATTTTCCTGAAGAGCTGAACTTAAATGACCTTTGCTAGAAAGTAAAGAGGAAACTATGTCTTTTTGTCTATGTGTGTTTATGTGTGTGTGTGTGTGTGTGTGTGTGTGTATGGATATATATATATATATATATATACACATATCCTACATATGTATCTATTTATGCCCACTCATATATTTCAACAGCACACTGGAAAGCAAATAAACTATAATTATTATTGACCTTTTTAATGTTTAGAACCTTAAGCCAATAAACTAGCTTTGGATCTTTATATCTGAACTGAAGCAGCCTGAGTAATGAGATCTTAATTAGGATGCCTGTTTGTGTAACAGTATATGTTGATTTAAATAATAAAAATGTGAATTCCCTGAAAAAACTAACTATAGATTAAAAAAAATGTCACAGGAAGGCACAGCCATAACTAATAGTGTTGGGGGGCATAGATCTCTCTACTTCAACCAGTGCAGAAGTCCTTAAAAATATCCTTAACACTGGGCTGGTCCAATAATGGGATATTTATACCATTATTTAATTACATAATTTACAGAGGGATATACAAGTCTATATAAGCATGCTCGTATGTATGTGTGTGTATGCTTATGTTGATATACTTCCAAATGGATCTGGTAAAGTCCAGTGAATGGGGATTTTATTATGATCTTTAATAAGAGCATGAAGTCTTCCCCCAGATGTTTTCGTTTTTTAATTTCAGTGTCATCAGGTCAAACTTAGGAAAAAATTCCTCATGCTCTTGACCACTGGGAAAAGTATTTCCCCCCCCTGGGAAACACATCCCTCTGTGCTTTCCTTCACCCCCTCTCCATCATCCTCCGCCTCCCCTTCCCTTGAAGTATTTCTTTTGTTTGTCTCTATTACAGCAACGTGCAGTGACACAATGTTTCTGCACAGTGGGGGTTGGCAATCTCCGAAGAGGCTTTCCAGCGTTGCTTTTTAGACTGAAATCATTACAATCTTCAATAGCTCCATGGATTTGAAAAACTAGCACATTATTATTCTCAGGACCATCTCGATGTAAAAAGAGGCTATTTGCTTGGTGATTCTCTCCCTCCTTAGTCTCCCCCCTCCCACCAATCCGCCCTCAACTAACCACCCCCCTCCACTCGCCCCACAACCTTGCTTCTCTCGATACAAGTTTCTTTCACACACCTAAGGCCAGTTTTTAAGGTCCTCATCGTCGTCCATCATTCCAGTTCGAAGGCACGGGTGTTTTCCTTTTTTGTTTTTAGGGATTTTACACTGGCTAAGCAAGAGATCCAGGCATAGCCTAATTTCTCTGACAGAGCTAAAAGAGTTCTACCCAAGGACTGGCAGGACAAGTTTTCCAAAAGCAGAGAAGTTTTACCCATTTTTGGATGCCACAGCTATTAGTGGCACCTCAATGTCTCCCAAATCCTACCATTGTATGTATAGCCACAGGTTATTAGAGTATTTTTGGCAAGTAGTTTCCATCGAGGGCATGTATGAATGCGTGAATTTACACTCTACACGTGTAAAAGTGTACCTGGTATTGAACCCATGTCCACGTCAAAATCTAGTTGCATTTCATCTTCAGCACTTCAGTGGGATTCGTGAAACTAAGTGTGTAATACTCCCTTAAGCAGGGTTTTTGTAGTGTTCCCACAGGATTCATTTATATGGTGCAATAATGATAAGCATAAATAATGAAATGAGATATCAAAAATAAATTTAAAACACAATTCAATGGACTTCTAGTTGCGTTGTAGCCTATTTACACTCACTGCCCCACCTCTTTTCCCCAAACCTACTGTGCGCCTATGTGTAATTTTTTTTCCAATCAAAGCCTTTCTTGTTGATCACTTGGGATATTGGAAATACAATAGAAAAATATTGTTTCAATCAATATGTGTCTTTTTATTATGTATTGCCCTGCAAAGCCCTTTTAAAATGAAGTAGATTTCCATCAATGAGGGATTATCTAAGTGTGGTCTTCCTAGTATTTGAAACTTTTATGTGATGTTTATTGGTTATTTCCATGTCAGAGATGCTATTCTAGCTCTCTAATTCTGGTTGCTGGCATCCAAATATAGTAGCTAGATGTACAAACATAAATGAGTGTGTGTGTGTGTGTGTGTGTGTGTGTGTGTGTATGGTTTCAGCTTGTTGGGATAAGGTGATTTCTTAAATTGCTATAATTTTTTTTCATTAAGTTTCTAAATTAATTTTCACTCAGGTCCTAAATTTGTTTCTTAGATTGTTTTGACTGAAAGGAGGAAGAAGTTGTTCATATTTAAACTGCTTTTTATAATAGGATAAACAACTTACTCTCATCCATCTTTCCCAAATTAGAAAGCTTAGCATTATATTACATGGACGTAGGTCATGAATACATGCTTGTGGCTTGAGCACACCTAGAGCTTTACTGCCTTATTGTCTTTGTCCATGCTGTTCCCTTTGTGTACTGCTTTCCCTCTAGCAAATACACCCATACAAAGAGAATCTGTACCTCAAAATTTACACATCTGTCAATATCCAGACTGTGCCATCTTTTACAACGCATCCCCCATCTACAACTGGATGTGATATCCTCCACTACTAAGATAATATAGTTTTTTGTACTTCTTGTGCAGAATTTGCACACTGTATTAAAATGGTTATTTATACAGATATTTTAATTTCCTTTGTAGACTGTAAAGTCTTGGTGACAGAGACTTTATTTTTCATAGTGTTTGTCACAAGAGTACTTAGGAAATATTTGTCAAATGAATGGATGAAAGAAAATATATGATGTAATGGAAGAGCACTGAGTTCTAGTTCAAATCCGGCCTCTACTGCTTGCTACTACTTTATTTTAGGAATGCCATTTTGCTTCTGTGGACCTCAGTTTCCTTATATATTAAAAAATGAGTTCGTGGTGCTTCAGGTCCCTTTAGCTCTGAATCTGTGATTCCACAGATTATAACAAATTATCTCACTTACCTAAGTCCTGTTTGTTTCTCATTGAGTACAATGACAATAGGAGCATTTAGGTGGCACAATGGTTAGAGTGCTGGGCTTGGAGTCAGGAAGATCTGAATTCAAATTCAGCCTTGGACACTTATTGGCTGTGTGATTTTGGGCAAGTCACTTACCCCCAGTTTGTCTCCGTTCCTCATATGTAAAATGGGGGCACATTTGAAAAGGAAATGGCAAACCACTATAGTATCTTTGCCAAAAAACTGTCCATAGGGTAATGTAGAGTTGTACATGATCGAACCACTGAACAACAACTAGAGCAGCACTAATAATGGGGACTTAACCCCCACCCTGCAGCATGGTGAGAGAACTAATCTTTTTTTTTTTACCATCTTTATCAGACCCATTTATAAGCAAATCTCTATGTAAATATAGAGCATCACATGTGAGAGTCTGCTGAGGAAAAAGTCAGTAATATAGAAATTCAGTCGTAGCTTGCTTTGGCTATGATCTATCAACAGGAATATAATGGGAAAAAGAGTAAGTAGTTCAACCTTAGTCTAGCATGTGCAAATGACAGCTGATCCAAATGTACTAGTTGCTAAAAAGGTTATGAATGATGTCATTTGCATCAGGATAGTCAAAGACTCTTGCTTGACTTTTCAGCTCTATTTACAGAGACCCAAAATGGTCTTGCCTATTTGTTTATCTAAAATATGTTCTCTGTGAGTGCCAAAAAGGAATTGCTACTGTAATCCTAGGTATCAATTTGCTTCCTGTAAGATATTGCCTTATGATCCTTTCTAGGTTCTCTTTTATTTTTTTTCTAATCCAAAACCCTAGAGGCATCATTTCAGCCTAAGTCAGTGATTTAGGGGCTCTCATGCTTTTATTTATAAATGTGTATGCCATAAAAAATTACATAGCATGGAATATAATGAAAGCTGGCCACAAATTTTTGCTTTGAAAATCACAAACTGGTCCTAGTAAAAAATAGTTTTTGCCCAGCCATTTTTACCATTTGGTGCTGAAGTAGTCACCTTCTTGCATATGCCTGAACTAATTTTAAATCCAATTTAGGAGTTGGTGCTTTAGCTCTGTGGGAAATGTGGAATATTGGCACCCTGGTGGTATACAACTATAGCCTGGTATTTTGTCACTTGGGTGATTACCAGACTATGTCCTAAACAGAGGTCCTGAAACTGGGGTAACACCAATGGATGCTTGGAGTTAGAGCATCATTTTCTTAGAGCCTTTCTTTGTTTCTACATCTATCATCTATAGCGTCTTCTCTCTTCTGACATTACCACTTCCTTTTTGTAGGCCCTTATTATCCTATGCCTGGACTATTGCAATAATCTGCTGATTTGTTTCTATGTGTCCACATATTAGTCCATCTTCTAATCAACTGCCCAAGTGATCTTTGTAAAGCACTTAATCTTATAAACATCAATGGCATTTTATTACCTCTAAGATCAAATAGAAAACCTTTGGCTTTTAAAGCTCTTTACAACCTTACCCCTTTTTAATTTTCCAACTTTCTTGTACTTTATTCCCCAATCAGGACTAAGATCAAACAATGATGGCCTTCTTGCTCTTTCTCACAGAGATTGTAGCATCTCTGACTTTTTATTAGTTATGCTTTAAGGGGAGAGGGGAAAGGAATAAGCATGTTCATAGTTCCTACTATGTGCCAGACACTGTGATCAAGTGCTTTTTACAAACAGTAGCTCATATGATACAACTCTGCAAGGTTTTGCAGTTGAGGAAACAGAGGTTAAATGACTTGTCCAGGGTTACACATCTAGTAAATGTCAACTTAGATTGGAACTTAATTCTACATGACTCCAATCCCATTCCTCTATAGACTGTGCCACTGGCCAGCTCTCAAAATAGTTAGCACTTATATTACACAGTAATTTACAAACATATGTAATTTTATCTATATAACTCTACCTCACCTCTGGTCTCTCCAGCCTCAAATTCAACTTTCTATGAGAAGCCTTTCCTATCTTCCCCAATGCTACCATTTTTCTTCTGAGGTGACTTCTCATTTCCCCTGTATATGTTTTGTATGTACATAGTTGTTTTGATGTTTCCCCCATTAGAGTGGAAGCTCCTTAAGGAGAGGGCTTATTTTTGGCTTTCTTTGGGTCCCTAGCATTTAGCACAGGACCTTGTATACATAGTCATAATAAATGTTCATGGTAGATTGAGCAAATGAGGAGGATTTGTGCTATCTCCTTGGGAAGGGCTATTTTTTAAAAATCGTGAACTTAATAATTGTTTAATAATTGTGAATTTAATAATAATAATAATACAGATCATATAAAAGTATAAAGAAGAAGAAATGTATTAAAAGTAGAAAGAAGAAAAGGTAAGATGATTGTACATGAACTTGAGCTTCTTTTAGACATTGATAAGTATATAAATATATATATATATAATATATAAAACACTCATATGCATATATATAATCTCATAAGATAATAGATTTAAACCTAAAAGGAAAATCAAAATTTTAGAAAATATCATATCCAACATCATTCCTTCTATAGATCAGGAGACAAGTAAAGAGAGCTTAAAAACACTGCTCCTGGTCCCAAAACTATTAAATACCAGAGAAAAAATTGTAACTAGCCTTCTTGACTCAAAGTCCATTACTACACGACTCCAGGTTCTACCTTTTCTCCTCCCTCTTACCTTCTAAGTTATCTGTGTCATAGTGTAGTCTTTGTTTCTGCCCAAGTTAATACCTTTGACAGCACTAAGATTTGAACTGCTCTCAATCAGTGCAAGCTACTAGATTATAGTCCACTGACGTGATCTTTATGGCATGGGCTGGAATGCTATGTTGTCTTCTGGTAAGAATATTGAAATGCCAAAAAATGATTTCAGAGTTTAGTGTATTTCTGGACTTTGAGTCATAAGCTTTGCAACCCCTAAATCTGCTATATGATTTCAAACAACCATCTCACTAACCAAATATGAAGCTTTTTTTATGTGCCAGATACTATGCTAAATGTAGAGCATGCAAAGTCACAAATGAAATAGCCTTAAGGAACTCACATTCGATTGAACAAAATGTATACTATATATTTTGCATATACAGTATACAGATATTTTTAAAATGTACAAAATAAATATTATGTAATTTCTGGAAAGATATACTCACAGCTGACTTTATATATGAAAAGAGATAGCACCTGAGCTGAGCTTTAAAACTAAGGATTCTCAAAGTCAGATATAAGGAAGGCAGGGAGATGAACCAAACAAAGGCATGGAGTGGCTTCTGGGAGGAAGAGTAAGGTTCCAGATTGATTTTATCATAAAATGTTGGATGGGGAGTTATAATGTACATAGGCTTGGGAATTAATGCTGAAGAAAGGTTGTGAAAGACTTTAAATGCCAAAGAATTTTTATTTGATCTAGAAGATAATAGTCATTTATTAAGCAGGAAAATGGCTTCGTTAGATCTGTACTCTAGGAATATCTCTGCGGTATGTCTCTTAGGAATCTTATTTTTTCCTTAAGTTCCAGTTCTCTTCTTAGAAAAGAAAATGGTGATGATGGTAATTTTTTTGTTCCCATAAATGTTACAGTGACAATTATATTTCCTTTGACCTGAATTTCATATCCCAATATGGGAAGGGAGGAAGGAAAAGGAGGGAGGAAACAAACATTAATTAAATGTCTACCAAGTAGTACTATGGAAAGAATATGGAATGGTAAATTTAGAGAAACAGAACACTTGGATTATGCCTTGGGAAGATCCATTATAACAGGAAGCAGACCATCTATAAATTGGCAGGAAAGACCTCCAAAAAGCTTAGAACAAAGCTTTTAAAAAGAGGGAATAAATTTCATTTAAAAAACACACATTTTGATTATAAAATTATTTCATAAGGCATCAGTATTTGACTCAAATTTTAAGTTATTTCACTTTTAAGACTCATGTTTACTAAATTAAGTGACTTTAAAAAATTAATTTTAGAAGTCATGAATCAAATGTCCCTGAATCAGATCCCATTTGCAAATTAGCAGATGGATGAAACCATTTGCAAATGGACTGTTTTATGCATATAAGTTGTAAGAGCTACATGATGCTAAACATGCTGATGAAGACAAAAAAAGTTCATTTAGATCATCAGATATTTTGTTGACCATTGTCAAACATCCAGATACTTAGGAGAATTGATTTTTTTCATGTTCCATTTGCATATACAATAATACTAGTGGAAGAAAGGTAGGAGATTTTGTAAGTAAAAGTGGTTTCTAGCTATCAGTCCAATTTCTCATTCAACCCATTCTGTTGTGCTGTCAAAAGACTCCCAATTTCATTTTTATATGCTATATAATGTCAAAGATTTGTTTGTTGCTTACAATTTATTGGATAGTCATCACTGATATGCCTCATAAAGTGGCTACTTGAAATAACATAAAAAGAGAAAGTTGTTTTTTTAATAATGAGCACGTCATTACTGGGTTTCACCATTTGTGATGCATTTCTTGTTGTCAAACGTTGGGACAGAAGCTAGGAAACAAAGTATTCTGCATGGTCCCTTAGGAACCTGAAATATGTAACAGTGTTGGAAAAAAAATGTACCAATACTTTCTTAACAGCTTGTACCTTACCCAATATTAACCCGCTGGGCATATTGGAGCTGTAAGGAATCTGGACACAGTAGTAAGCTCTTGCTGGAAAAAAAATGCACCGATCAATAGCTTGCATTACTGTAAAAATCCTTCTGGGCTTAAAATTTTATTTTCTTGTATTAGGCTAGGAACCCTGAAGAGTAGGGACGAGGGCTAATCAAAGAAATAGTAGAACACAGTATTTGTGTTCCAATACATGACAATCTCTATAAAGTACATTATGTTTTCAGTGTAGAGGATATAACATACCTCTTTATTTTTTTTTCCTAAAGACATACATACATAACAGTAACTTCATCTTATTTCAAGGTATACTAAATAAAAAGATGCTGGAGTCAAATTTCTATAGGAAGAATCTCAAGTGGGTAAATATTTTTAATATCATTGTTTTTATTAATGCTCACTTGAAATTTAAATTTTACTCCACATTTTTTAAATTTAAATTTATTTATTTATTTATTGCCTTAAAACACCTAATCAACTCCCTCCCTTCTATCCACCCCCCACTTTAGGGAAGGCATAATCTGACCAAAATTTAAAAAATTACCCCATGTTACATTGTCTTTTTTTTTTTTTGAGGAATTCCAACTTTAGACTTAATAGGTCCATAGAGAAAATATTGAATTTGAGCTCAAAGCACCTAAATCTACATTCCAATATATGTGACTTTGGGATTTCAGCTTTGTAGGCTTTAGTTTCCTTCTTAGTAATATAAGTAAATTGAACTTATTGATGACTATACTATTCTATTCCCGAATTTATGATTTTCATTAAATGACCTTTTTTGTTGCATGTTGATACTCAGATTTCACCAGAAGAACCAAGAAAACATTATATACAGCAAGAGAAATATTGCTGTAAAAATGATTGGTGAATGTCCACATTCAGAGAAAGAACTGAAATAGAAATAAACAAGACATAGTTTTATGTATACATATACATTTTTGTTTAATGCTACCTTCTCTGATGCTGGGAAGGGAGGGAAGAAGGGAATTACCTGGGAATTTTTATTGTAATAAACAAATTTAAAACAAAAATAATTTTATGTGCGTTCAGTCTGAGAGTTCTTTTAATAGATAATCAAGAGGCATTATAGAGTGACTGGAGAGATACCTTTAATGTCAGAAACAAGTATGTTTAAATTCTACCTGTGACTGACATAATCTGTAACAATGGCTAAATCATTCTCAATGTTTGTAATGAATACACGTAACATAGGTTGGAGAGTGGAAGTTCTGAATTCCATTTCTGACTAAGACACTAGCATTTGAGAAAGTCACTTAACTTTTCTGAATCTTAGTTTCCTTATTTGTAAAATAGGTTAAAAAAAACAACCTATGTAAAATGCTTTTCCTGTTTTTAGTAGTAGTAGTAGTGGTGGTAGTGGTAGAGGGTAGTGGTAGTGGTAGAAGAAGAAGGAGTAGGAGAAGAAGAAAAAAATGCTTATCTTCATTCTGCATTATGGTAGAAATTTTCAAGAGAAGGAATTAAGTGCTCTATAAATATTAACACTGGGTGTTAAATGCTTTTATTATTTCCATTTTAAAGTTGGACATGTTTGGGTAAATAGAGGTTAAGTGACTTACCCAGGGTTGCACAGATAATAACTGTTTAGGAGCATATTTGAACTCAAGTCTCTCTAACATCAGGTCTAGCACTTTATCAATGGCATCACCTAGCTGATTCAAGAACTGGGAGTTTCTGACTTGAATTATAGCACTACTCAGAATCTCCATAATCTGCCTGCTGCACCGCCCCCACCCCTCCCAGTAGACCAAATTGCATATATATTAACTTAAAATAGTTTTCTATTCTTGAAAAAAGATAACATAATATAAGCATAAAATTTAGAAAAAAAAGACTACAACCATGTTGAAGCTTTTAAAACATTTATTGTACTAAGAAAATTGAATGATACCTATTTTATCCCTTTACTGAATCTTTCATTTAAGAAATGAGTAATGTTATGTGGGGGTTCGTGAGGTTCTGAGAGGTATTTTTTTTGGCAACCCATCTGGAAAGTTCTAATTTATTGGTTAAAAAAAGAGTTAAATGTCTGTTGGAAGGCGAAAACAGATGATGTATTATAGCTAAAGAAAAATTAGAGTTATTTAATCTTACATGGTAAAATGAAAACTTTTCTTTCCTAGAGAATCTTTGGTCATGATTTTCCTAGACTTTTAATGGTTTCACTATTTCCCAGCAACCTTGAAAATGTGGATTTTAACTCATCAAACAATTCTTCTAAGGAAAGCGAAGGTCAAATTTTAAAACCAAGAAAAAGTTGTCTTTAGATATTTTTGGAAGTGATGATTGATGTGTTTAAAGTAATATTTAAAAATAGATTCACCATATTCATTCAACAATCTTTTACTGTGTTAAGCTCTAGAAGAGATATAAAGTTAAGATAAATCATGGATTGTCCTCATGTGGTTTACATTCAGTTACTAGAATAAGAAACATACATTGAAAGTGAAACTATATAAAAACAAATAAACATATATGTAAATAAATTAATTAATCCAATAAGCATTTTAATTCCTAACATATACAAGGCACTTCACTTAATAATTGCCATGTTAAGAAAAAAAAAAGAATCATTCCTATCTTCAAAGACCTTACGTTCTATTGAATTTAGAAGTTTTATTTTATTTTTCCTGATCTCTTAAGGAGAGGAGTAAAAGATTTTAGGAGCTGCTGAGTTTTTGGTTTATTCACTATTCAATGTAAATATTTAGTGCTATAGTATAAAAATCACCTCGGTAATATTTCTTTTTTCCCCTAATTTTCTACTTTTTCTTTTCTCTCCTAGTAGATTCTGTTGAAACGGTTAGGATAAAATATGGGCAGATTTTTTTTTTCCCACCCTCGTTTATTTGTTACAGATTTTCAGGAACAGAAGAATTCTCTTTTGTTTTCTGAGTTTGGGATTGTTTTCCAGGACAGTACCATTAATGTCTGTGTTTATCTTGCTTTATCAAAACTTGGAATATGAAATCATATTTGATAATTCCCCTTTTAGCTTAGCATTGCAAAATCTATTATTCCAAAGCTAGAATTGCATGCCTGTATCCAACCTCAGCCAGTGCTGCATCAGCACTTTGAATCATGACAGATCAGAGACGATGGGTCTGAATGCATAATTATTGTGACACAGTAGTTAGTTAGTTGATAAAGGTTTGCACACACAATTAAGAAAACAGGCTTCATAAATTGGGGTTGTTCCTCTAGGAACTGGGAATCAGGAACTGAGAGGGGGCTTGAAAACTTCCCTCTGCCTCCTGGAATGCCATGGTTTCAGACTGTCTTGGCAGCCTCCAGTATGGACTTCACCTCATGCATAATGATGTCTTCCTTTCCTCTCCACCCATAACCCCTCCCATTCCGGAACAGTTTTGCCTTTTCAACTAGTTACTGTTACCACCATTTAATAAGAAGGCTTTCCTGGGCTTTCTAATCGAAAACTTGCTTTTATCTTTCTTCATGAAAGAATTGAAATGGCTTCTTTCAGGTTGCTGTAGCCTCTGGGGAGATAAGGACCCTGCGGTTAACAGGATGAGAGATTTTTGTTTAGAAATTTTTATTTAGACAATGAAAAATGACCTCTGTAAACTCAAAGCTATCTTATTTTGGGGCTTTAGGCTTCTGGCAGATAAATCAATTGGGCCCTTGGGACAGCAAAGGAAAAACCTTTGCAGTAACTATGTCAGGCCAACGCAATAGATTTGTTGTGTGTATGCAGTTGTGTTGAATGTAGAATGCACTTAAAAATAAATATCATTTTATTTTCTATTAAATATTCAAGATCTGGATCCTACTCTTTTCAGCTGTTGCAAGTAAATATTTCTTTTTGTGATGTGAACTCGAGAAGGAGGCAGATTTTTAATATGAAAGATGGCGATATTATTGATGTTTTGATTTTGACTTTTTAATTATTTACCTGGGATTTTTCTAATGTGGAATGCTTTTTTTTTTTCCTAGCTGAAAATATGTGCAATGATAGCTAGTTATCTTTCTTCCCATGAAATGTGAAAGGAAAAATCAGTTGAATAAACCATCATATGGCAGAGGAGGGGTAAAGGATTTTCATTCTTACCTAAATAATACAGTAGCTGGTTTCCAGTATGCGTTTACAGATTACCACCAAGCTTTCACACCAGAGCATCGCCACAAGGAGCTTTCCAAGTCCTCACAGCATGAATTTGCACTGCATGCTGGCTCTCTAAAGGAGGAATGTTGAACTGTGCTGTAAGTTGCCTACCTGTGTCATGTAGAGTGGAGAAACAGGGTGAAAAGTTATGCAGAAATAAACCGAAAGTTGACAAGGAAGCAAATCAGCAGACAGATGCTTCACTAACATGTATCTATGTGCAACCGTTAGTGATGTAGTGTTGCTCAACATGGTAAAGAGGCATTGGTAAAGAATCTAACTTTTTTTTTTCTCCTATTGAATGAAAAATCTATCCCCACACGTTTTGAAATAACATTAAGGTTGTGATGCAAACCGACAAAGAGTCAGAAACTTGAGATGAAAGTGCGTTGGGAAGGAGAGGAATGGAATGACTTAGCAAACGTTAACCTGAGAAACCAGCAGTTGAACCAGGGAGAAAGAGAGATAGCAAAAAGAAAAGGCACTGTGGAAAGAGAATGTAGTTCTAAGGCTTTGGGTTCAAATCTTGACTTCAATATGGATACTTGCAGTTAGAAAGATATGTAGAGAGCAGGAACTGGATGGATGTCTTCCTGCCTTTGACACTTACCAATGATTTACACTTAAGAGTGTGAGTCACTTAACAACTGATAGCCTCAGTTTCCTCATCTGTAAAATGAAGGAAAAATAGTACTTATTGTAAAAGGGTTGTTGGATAGAGAAATCAAATGAGACTATGTGCTAAATACTTTGTGAACTACAAAGCTACATAGATATTAAATTAATTTTTTTCATTTACATGTGAAAAATTTTTTCTTTGTTTCCTTCAGTAACTCCTTGAGAGTTTTTTTTTAATCTCTGCATCTCTGCAGTGTCTGTCATTTATAAGTTTCTTTTAAGTGCTTGTTGAATGAATGAATGAATTTGGGCAGCTAGGTGATACAGTAGATACAGTGTTAGAGTTGGAGTCAGATCTGAGTTCAAATTCTGCTTTAGATCCTTTCTAGATCTTTGAGGAAATCAGTTAATATCTTTCACCCTCAGTTTCTTTATCTGTAAAATGCATATTGTAATATAGCACTTATCTTACAAGGTTGTCATGATGATCAACTGAAATAATATTTGTAAAGCATTTTAAAACTCTGAAAAGAATCTTTTACATCTGTTTTTAAAATGTTTCAATTATGAATTCTCTCCTCCTTCCTTCCCTCCTCTTGCCCTTCATTGAGAAGTAAGCAATTTGTTATAAGTTGTAAATATGCAGTCTTGAAAAACACATTTTCTTATTAGTTCAGATATTAACTATTACTCTTACTATGTTTTTGGCCTTGGTAAGTAACTTCATCTGTCTGTATCTCAGTTTCTTCCTCTGAAAAATTAGGAGACTTGAACAGACTATTTCTGAGGTCCTTTTTCTAGATGCTATAAAAGGAAAAACACAGCGGAATGGTGCTACAATTCTAACTTTATTGACTCTTAAACCCAATCTATTCGTTTAAGGGCAAAACCACAAAGTATTTTTCTTGCCTTGCCTGCCCACTCCTCTACCCCCACCTCTTCTCTCTGGTTCTTTTCTTCTTCTATTCTTAATTTTTCTCTTTTCTCATAAGCCCAAAAAATTAAGTTTTGGACTGGCCACAATTGACAGTGAAGTATCCATCTTAGAGTTTAAGTCTTGCCTCCGTCAGTTATTAGCTGTGTTACTCTGAGTAAATTACTTAATCTGTCTCAGTTTCTTCATCTTTAAAATGGGAGAGCAATAATATCTATCTCACAGAACTGTCAGAATCAAATTAGTTAGCATATATTAAGCACTTTGCAACCCTCCAAAATAACTATATAAATGCTAATAAATGTTGTTGTTAATAGCATTACTACCTTATTTCCCTATATTTCAGGTTTCAAGCAGGTCATAAATTTGTGTGCATTTGTTAGTATGTGCATTTGTGGAGGACTTATAAAGTAGACAAATGAGGGATAAAACTTTTATAAATGAAAAGCTTCTTCTATGTTGTTGTGGTTTTTTTTTTTTTGGTCACTGTGGACTCTCACCTATTGAGGAAGACCAAAACTCATATATCTTCACCTCAGGTGACATTTTCATGGGTTGCTGTGGCCAAAGAAATCCAGAATTTGAAAATGAACTTCATTATGAATAAAATATTTAGTGAACCCCCATTTATTGATTATCAATGTGTTGGATACTGTTTGATAATTTAGGTTTAAATAGTAATCTCTTATCTTTTACAAATAATAGTCAATATTTATGAGAGGCCCAGTCAGAATGTCCATACCCATTAATATGGAGAAGAGGCTCTTGAATGCTTCTTCAGAATTTATGGATTAACAAAAAAGTCTTAATGCTAATCAAGTCAACAAGCATTTATTAACTCTCTACTGGGTGCCAAGTACTGGGTATACAAAGAAATGAAAAAACAGTCCCTGTCCTCAAGGAGTTTTCTCTCTAATGAGAGGAGACAACCAGGAAATAGCTATATACTCTTTTATGATGTGTTTACAGTACCTTATTTTTAAAATTGGTTTAAGTATTTGATCATAGACTAAATAAATAGGCCAATGTTAAGTAAAAATACATATATTTATGCATTTCTGAGTTTCTAAACTTTTTCTGTGTTGTCTGCTGACCTTCACTGGTCAACTGCAGCTTCCACAACATTCCCCCCAAAAAAATTCATATTTAATTTCTACTTGCAATACATCAAAATCATGATGCAGAAAGTCACAATGTGGAATACCTGTATATGTATAATATGCTCTCTCTCTCTCTCTCTCTCTCTCTCTCTCTCTCTCTCTCTCTCTCTCTCTCTCTCTCTCTCTCTCTGTCTCTTATAC
>NC_058133.1:344710050-344731442 GCF_016433145.1 Gracilinanus agilis
TCTCTCTCTCTCTCTCTCTCTCTCTCTCTCTCTCTCTTTCTCTCTCTCTCTCTCTCTCTCTCTCTTTCTCTCTCTCTTTCTCTCTCTTTCTCTCTCTTTCTGAAGACAGCACTATTGTCTTAGGGAGAAAAAAAATAAACTTTGCAACAACTCAATCAGAAACCTGAATATGTAAATACCTCATTGCTTCAAAAGATGTGAAATTTCAATGATGTGGTGATCTCTCCAGTGAGGCACATTGTAACTCTACTATAATTTATATGGCTTTGTGACATACTGTAGTAGAATAAACATATCACTTGGAGTTTAATATTCTGAAGTCCTTGTATCAGTGAAGGAAGCACTATGTTTGGAGTCAGAGGACTCCAAGTTTAATTATAGTTTTGCCAATTATTTGTTTTTCTTTAGGAGAAGCATTTTATCTCATGCAATCAAAGATACAGAGCTGAAGAGGATTTAGAGACCATTTATTCCAAGTTCTACTACCTGAAATTAAGATCCTCAAAGTTCAGTATGCTTTCTATATGACATATAGAATCACAGCTAAGGCTCTAGAAAGAAACTTGGAAGCCAATTAGCACAACTTCCACATTTTACAGGTGAAGAAACTGAGGTTCAAAAAGATAAAATCAATTGCCCATGGTCACACAGCTAGTAAATTGATGATATTGTGCACAATTTGGGGCTCAGCAAATAAAATAAGTGATGGAGAAATAGGGGAGGAACAAAAATAACCAAAGAAATAATAAAAAGAAAGAGGAAAATGTAAAGCTATTGAATTGTTGAGTCTAGAGAAAACCCTGGGAAAGGGAAAGATTTAGACAATAAAAGTCTTCTAGCATATACAAAATGTTACATGAAGTTATGCAGATTTTAAAAAAGTGAAACTAGGAGAGGGCTAAAGGAATTAGGAACTGGCTGGAGGGGGCATCTGTTAGTAAAAAGTCTATGAAACATTGGAATGACCTGCTAATCCATAGACCCTCCTACTCTGGGTATTTTAAAAACTAGGAAAGGCAATAATGTTTCTGGTTTGGGTTAGAAGGTCTTACTTTATGGGTTCAGGGCCCCATTTCAGCCCTTGAGAGCCTTTATGTATAGTGCTTTATGATCATTCTGTATCTTTTACTACTTTAATCTAAATATTTCATCACCTTTCTACTATATTTTTCTTTGCTGTCCTAGAGGCAATTTTAGGGGCACTTTGAGGGTTAGGGTACATGCTCAGGAAGGCAGTCCTTGGGTTTCATAGATATAATAGTTTGTCAGTCACCATCTCCCAATAACAACATCCCCATTCTCCATGTAAATTTGTTCTATTTTTATTTTTGCCTCTAGATCTAAAACATTTGACAGGATCTTCCAAATTTTACCTAAAATTTAAAAAAATTAAGTATATCTAAATGTGTGTCAAAATAACTAGATTTAAATGTTTCTCTCCAGTTTGGGCATTTATATTTTTGAAATCCAAATTTTCCTTGGAATTATTTTCAATTTTTTTCTTGCTATTTAAAAATATTTTGAGAGGTTTTCATCTTATATATTTCGCAAGGCCTTTGTTGGGCAACTGTGAAATGAGTCCATAATCTCTGTACCAACTATCAGGTCAGTGCTCAATAAATATCAA
Source organism: Gracilinanus agilis (assembly GCF_016433145.1). Classification (NCBI taxonomy): domain Eukaryota; kingdom Metazoa; phylum Chordata; class Mammalia; order Didelphimorphia; family Didelphidae; genus Gracilinanus; species Gracilinanus agilis. Next base: position 344,711,678 of record NC_058133.1, read on the forward strand.
ATAATAATAAAAAGAAAATTGATATAATAGCAATTTAACTGTCTTGTTGCTATGATCACATTGCCCTTCCTTAAGGATCCAGTAGAGTAGTATTGATTTTTATAACAAATATGATTCTTTACTCCTGAAAGCCACTTACCATTTTCCTTGTCTCCATTTTATTTCCCATGCCCTCCATAATCTTTTCCAACTCTTGCTTTGGTATATATTTAACACACAGAGACACAGACACAAACACACGCACACACACACACACACACACACACACACACACACACACTCCTTTCTTCTCCCAGACCCCTAGGACTTATAGGTAATTTTTCATCTTATTGTGCCCAGAATAAGGCTATCACAACACTTCCCAAAATTAAAATGTATGTGTCTTGAGGACAGGTACTGTCTTGATTAATTGCTTCTTTAGTACTTAGAATAATGTCTGACAGATAGTGAGCACTAACTAGTTATTAATTAATTAATGTAAGTTAATAAAAATTCTCTCTTCTCTGTCTCTGTCTCTGTCTCACTCTGTTTCTCTGTCTCTGTGTCTCTCTGTGTCTCTGTCTCTTTCTCCATCTCTGTCTGTCTGTCTGTCTCTCTCTTTGTCTCTCTGTCTCTCTGTGTATCTCTCTCTCATGTTCACTATAGGCCAAGTATTATATTAAGTACTGAGAATACAAATATAAGTAATCAAAATAGCACCAACCTCAGGAGCTACTATATTAATATTGGAAAGTAGTGTGTGTGTGTATGTATGTGTATATGTATATACACTTATATATGTGCATAAGCACAATCCCTACACATGCATATATGTATATACAAATGTGTATAATACACTCCCCCACATACATGCATATATGTATCTGTATACATATATGATATATATATATATATATTTTTTTTCCCCTCTCAAATTTTTTAAAGGCTAGATCTCTCATTTTACCAAGACTGGAAGGACAGAGACTCCTCAGACATCCACTCACATTCCAATCAGCAGGAGAATTGACTTGGTCTGATTCTCTCCTTAGGCAACCTGATGACCTCCTGGTCTTGGAATTTTACTCTACTAATGTCAAACCTAGTGGACGCAAATAAGCCCATTGCAGGTCAGAATCCCCAAGCTCAAGAGAGCTTCCACCTCCAGCCTGCCTGAGAGTCGAGATTTCAAGCATGAATCATAATATCTAGCCAACAATTTCAATGAATCTGCAGTCTCATTGATGTGAGGGCATCTAACAAAATTGATTCCAAACCATCCATATCTTCTCATGGTGGATACTAATATTCTTTGGCTCTTTATAATCCCACCATATCACACCATGAGCTGAAAGCTTTCTAGCTCTTCATTATTTCATGGGTATGAGTGTATCAGACAAGTGAGCCATGTTCTTCATGCCAAAAGGAATAGGTATGGCTCGTCTCCTTTTCAGCTCATTCATTTCCTGGATGACATCTTTCTTATGTCTGAATCATTTGCTTATAATAAGCTGAAGACCATTTATTTAAGTCTACCATGTGGTTTTCTACTGCCTTTTGGAAATAGAAATTGTGATTCTTTAGACATTGGGTTGTGTATGTATGTACAGACTAAGACACAAATATACATACACAATTTATAAGTATATAATGAGTTTACATGAAAAAAAAACCAAGTGATAGTTAGGGGGAGAGAAGGGAATAAGAATTTTTAGAATTTCTAATCTTAGACCCTCTTTTAAGCACCTTTACAAATACTATTTTATTTGATCCATACAACAATCCTGCAAGATAGATGCTTTTATTATTATTATTACTATCCTCATTATACATTTGAATAAACTGAGGCAGAGGTTCTATTATACTTAAGATTACATAGCTAGCAAGTGGTGAAGCTAGATTTGAATTCAGGCCTTCCTGATTCTAGGCCTATCACTCATCCATTGCACCACCATTTCCTTGGATAAGTATTTGAACTAGGGATAAATGTTGTTTTTTTTTTTTTTAATGATTGCATTAACCCAGGCAGATATTTACTTGCTTTCCTTCTTGAGAGTTCCAGCTCTTGACATCTGTCAATTATTTAACCATATGAGGAGGAAAGGATGTTTTTTGGCCACCAGATGGGGCTCCAGTTACTCATGATTAACTTGCTCCCTTCTCTATCTTCTCTTTCAAGCCAATATCAGTGGTGGCAGCTGTCCCCCCAGTTTTAATGGAAGTCTAAAAGGCATGGTGCAGAATATCCTCAAAATAATAATAAATGCAAAACCTCTTTCCCTTCATTCATCAAATCCAGTATTTCCTATGGTCTGCCTTCAGTACCTTACTTTAATGACTCCCTCTCCCCAACACAAACCTCTCATAGGGCTTGCTAATTGTGTGATGTAAAATCACAATCAAATAGGGTAAGAAACTCAAATAATCATAGCAAGCCTCAAATAATTGCTTGTAGTGATAATTCAATGTGTCCCCCTACTGCCACTTCTCCTTATAGTTGATTGCAGAATGGAAAGAAAACAGACTGATAAGGATTAAAAATATTTGAAGCTTCTTTAGCAAATGCTCTGAGGAAGCAAGGGAAAAAGTAGAGTATAAGGTGGAATCTCACTTGATCTTGTTGATGGCAGCTGTGTTTTGACCTTGTTCACACTATTTCTTCAACTTGGCTGATCTTTGCTGTCTCTGACTGCCTCCAGTTTCTGCCAGTTTGGTTTGTAGCTTGTGTCCACTCTCATTTGCTATTATGAATGACTGCTCAAAGAGACTTCAGTTTTATTTGCCCCTGCTCACAGTTAAGGGACTAATACACCCATCGTGTACCTGGTAGCATTTTAAAAGCATGGATTCTGTACTGGCATATTTTCCCTCTTTCTACTTCAATTCTTGAAAACTCCAGTTAGATATCTCTCCAAGGTCAAAGGAAAGAGAAATCTGAGAACTCTGGGCTGGGGTGGATTGAGGAGGGTGGAATCCTGCCCCTATCTTCAGGGTAACAAGTATCTCTCTCAATTATCCTTTTTTATCCTGGTCTTCCTGGAGAGTAATCAAAAAGGTGGGTTACATTCATATGGAGAACGAACATGTAAATACTTTAGTTAGATTGGTCCATTCTTTTTTATTTTAATTGATTTTTAAGAAAATTCTTAGCTTCTATTATAGAATCAATATTGCATATTGTTCCAAGTCAAGAATGGTAAAGGATAGGCAAAGGGGGTTAAGTGACTTGCCTAGGGTTGCTCAGCTAGGAAGTGTCTGAGGCCAAATATGAACCTATGGCCTCCTGTCTAGCCACCTAGTTGCCTCCTTCCATTGATTTTTAAATTGATGAATTTAACATCACATTCATTTTCTTAATACACTTCTTTCTACTTCCCCTACCCAATGATCCTAATCTTTTTTTTTTTAATTTTAAGGATCTGCAAAACAAATCAACACAACAACCACATCTGATCTGTCAATTTTGTAACTATGTTTTGCATATAGTCTCTAAACAGAATTGGAAATTTGTATAGGAAAATGTTTATGTAGAAGCTGAAGTATGTAGAGTCCAATTTGCACATTAAATATCCTTTTTCTTTATGGTTGCATAAAATGAATTTTTTAATAAGTTAAAATGTCATAGTTCTTATAAATGTTTTATGATTCAGTTTTGTTTTAGAGGTAGGATTTTGTTTTTTTTTTCTCTTCATGTGAACGTTTAAGTTTTCTTCAAATTCCTTCAAATTTATCAGAACCAGGTCCATATATTGGTTCGTGTCCATATAACTCATGCTTTACAGTCATATACTGATGTGACACGGGGTAATAGAAAATGATTCATTGCCTGAATTTAAAGGAACATGGACTATTTCTGGATCTGCTGTGCAGTATGAGATCGGTATCACATTTGAAACAAAGCTAACCAAGCAGACAGAGCAGAAAGATATCTATAGCATCCATTAATCAGAGTATAGTATGTTTCTTTAAGCATCAAACGCTATTTGTTTGGTGCATTTTTGAACTTCAAATATATAACAAAAGTAGTTTCAGTGTCCATCCATGCTATTTCTCAATATATTGGCCTTGCGGAATCATTCCTGCATAAAGTAAAAACAAATCCAGTTTGTCTGAAAATTGCTAAATATATAGCATTACATTTATCCATTTATTTCAACCTTTCTTACCAAAGTACCATTGTCTGTGTTGAAATATATTTATTTTGGGGTCTTAAGTTGAAAATGCTCCCCTTAACAGAGAGAGGAATCCATCTACCATTCAAAACTTCTAATATATCAAAGAATTTTTGAATATATCTCTTAATAATGCTAACCAATTGTCTTTCATACAGAAGCACAATAAATAAGAACAAAATCTTTGAGAAAAGGAAATCCTCCAAGTTAATCAATAAAATATTCATTGAATATGTATTGAGGCATTGTGCTAGGCTCTGTAAGGTATACAATACATTTTCTGACATACCTACATATCAGTGTTTTCAGAGAGCTTATATTCTGTCTAGCAACTTGAGACATAGACATAAAGATTAAGTATTCTTTAGTGTAAGAAATGTTATGAGTCAATATTCATTTAAATAATTTAGGCAATAAGTTACAGCTCCATGGCATAATAGATAGAATATATTGGAACTGGGGTCAGAAGTTTGGAATTCAAATTCTGCTTTAACCAAATATCAGTTCTTTGACCCTGAGTACTTGCATTTAATCAGTTTCCTCATATAGAAAATGGGGATAATAATAGCATCTATCTCATAGCATTGTGAAAAGCAAATGAAATAAATTATGTAAAGCAGTGAACAAGACTTAAAGAGTTGTAGAAATGTCATCTACTACTACCACTACCACTACTATTACTGTTACTGCTACTTCTACTGCTGCTATGTCTACTCCTATTCCTACTCCTACTATAACTACTAGTCTTACTGTTACTGCTGCTACTATTACTTCTACTACTTATCATAAGTACAAAGATCAATAGTTCTAAGAGTATGATCTGAAAGATAACCAAAGCTTAATAATGGTTACAAAAGGAGGAGGCAAGAATTGAGATCGGGGTTGAACTAAGACTTTGAGATAAATTGGTATAATTCAGAAGAAGCATCTTGACAGAGTAGGGGAAAGGAAGATTCTTTGAAAGAGAGTGTAAATATTACATTTCTCTCTAAAGTAAAGGATTATACTAAAGAAATGGTGGAAGAGGATTAGCAATAAAGTTGGGATAGAGGGTCTTAAATACCAAAATGAATCAACCAGCATTATTTTTGAATTTATTTTTATTCAGTTAGATATTTTCTAATTACATATAAACATTTTTGACACTCATTAAAAAAATGGATTCTAATTCCTTCCTTAATTCCCACCCCAGCTGCTTAACAGAGAAAGCAAGCAATTTGATTTCAGTTATATAATGTGGTCATGCAAAACATATTTCTATATTAGCCATGTAAAAAATATGACAAAATAAAAAAAGAAATATAATAAGAAAATGTTTCAATCTATATTCAGAGTTCATCAGTACTTTTTTAGAGGTATATAGTGTTTTCATAATTACTCCTTTAGAATTATATTGTATCATTATCTTGTTTAGGGTAGTAAAATCTTTCACAGTTTAAAATCCTAACATAATCGATGCCCTCTTATACCCTCTTTTTATGTAAAATCCTACTAGTTGGCCTAATAATGATAAAGTTCTTAGTAGGTATATGGATAATCTTCTGTTATAAAAAGGTATACAGTTTAATCTTATTGAGTCTTATGATTTCTCTATATTTATCTTTTTATGATTGTCTTAAGACTTATATTTGAAGATAACATTTTTTATTTAACTCTCCTCATCTTTCTATCAGAAATTCCTGAAAGTCCTCTAGTTCATTAAGTATACATTTTTTTTCTCTTGAAGCATTGCTGCATACTTTATTCTTGGTTGTAATCCTAGTTCCTTTGCCTTTGGGAATATCATATTCCAAGCCCACCTGTTCTTTAATGAAGAAATTGCTAAATCTTGTGTGATCTTGATTGTGACTCTACAGAATTTGAAAGGTTTCATTCTTGCTCCTAAAGTATTTTCCTTTTATCTATGAGCTCTGAAATTTGTTTATAATATTTCTGGGAATTTTCATTTTTGGATCTCTCTTAGGTGGTGATTGTTTTTTTTCTTTTAATTTCTATTTTATCCTCTGTTTCTAGGGCATTGGAAATTTTTTCCTTAATAATTTCTTGAAATATGATATCTTGGCTCTTTCTTTGTTCGTGGTTTTCAGATGATGCAATAATTTGAAAATTATTTCTCTTCATTCTATTTTCCAGTTCAGTTTTGTAGTCTCCTATTCAGTCTATGAAATATACCATAATTTTATAGAATATATTCTAAAAATATATATGAGGGAGTCTGATTTTAAATAGGACTTTAATAAGAATTTTAAGTGTGACTATTTCTAAGTACTTATGCTCAAAATTAGTTATACTATTTCTTGTAATGTTTCATTTTCTTGGCTCTTTCTTTCATCAAGATGCTTTGTATCCTGATTTCTAGATAACAGTAAATTTCACAGGATTCCAATGAAGTAAATCTAACTATATCTATATCAGAAAACAATTACTGAAAATTGTACCAACATTCAACTTGGGGGGGCGGGAAACTTTTTTTTAAAAGTTCAGCCCTAGCCTAAAAAAATAACCCTCTCCAACCTATACACCTCTTTCCCTTCCCCATGTCAATTAACATCTGAGAAATATTATTTACTGGAAACAATGGACTTGGACTAACAGATCAGCATTTGCATTTTCCATTTACTAGCTGAGTAACACTTTATAAGCCTTTTAATCTATGTGAGCCTCAGTTTCTTCTTTTATGAAGTGGAGACAATCATACAACTTCTTTGTGCCTGATGGGCTTATTGTGACGATCAAATGATATACCACATATGAAATAATAATTCATTAAATCACTGAGATGGGAAGATTTGATTAAAAATCCTCACTCTGCTACTTAATAGACCAAATAACTTAAACTCCTTGAACTTCAGTTCCCTTATCTGTAAAAATAAGAAGTTTTTAGTAAATAACTCTTAAGACCACTTTCATCTCTAAATCCGTGATCCTAATTTAAGGTATTATTGCTATGTTTAAATGTATTTTTTAAATTGCCCATCATTTACAAAGCAACATGCTAAATCTTTCAGATATATTAGAGAGTAATAATTGTGTAGAACTGTCCTGGTTTTATTATTAGGTTTTTTAGCAAAAAATATTTTTAAAAAGACAAAATGTCAGAGAATTTTCTTCCTTTTCTTTGAGAGATTGAAGCTTTATTTATGCTTATGTGAGTAAATTTCTTGGATACATGGAAACTGTTCACATTGTAAAAGATTCTGGTTTAATTTTAATTAAACTTGATTCATAATTACCTTTCTAATTTTATTTAATTAAGAACATCCATTGCTTCTTATACTATGAAATAAATACCTTTGGTAAATGATGGCTCTATTTTAGTTTATATAGAGGATTGAAGAAAATGTTAATAGAAAAAATTATATTTTTCTTTATTTCTCTAATATATAAATGGCATCATACTAAAGAATGCTCTTTTTAAAAAACACCCATGCACCACACAAATATTTTAAAAATCAGCTCCTTCTAGCAAAGAGAATTTCTTCAGAAGTGAGAACCTTCTCCAACCAAATGAATATCTTCAAAAAGATGATACCCTTGTCAGGGATTAAAAGTTTCCCCCAGGGTTGAAACTATAATCTGGTAAATAACTTCAACAGAAGACTCCCTTTCTCCCTGAATAGGGAACTTTTCAGTGGGGGAATCCCAGAAACATTCATTTCTTCAAAGAAGGGACCATTAAAACATGTCAGAATCTTCAAAGAGGAAAACATGCCACCCTTTAGCAAAATGAAGTCCTTTAAAGTTGGAGCCCAACAGCATTCTGAAGTCTTAGAAGGAAAACTCCCAAAGCACTGTGAAATATTGCTTCCAATACCCAACTGTCTGAATTTCTTTTGAAAAATGTTATGCAGATTGTACACAATCTATTTGTGAAATGTTCTGATTTGACTGGAACCATTCTAACAGTTAAGTAAGAGACAGAAAAATCTAGATATCAGTCAAAAGAACCTGGCCCCTAATCATGGCCCATGTAGACATGAATCTTAGATACATGGCTTTTAGGATAGGGCAACTGTAGGGGCATGGGGACTGAAACTTGCCAGAGTTATTCTAAAAGAAGAATGTTTCCCACAGTCTTATGTGTATTTGTAGGAAAAGCCAGAACTTAGCACTTGGCAGATCTGGTATCTTGGCTTGGCTCTACCAATTGGTATAGAATAGTATCGGGAAAATCACCAGTCCTTATATGGCAGATTTTTTTCCCCTTACATTTAAGGAACATCTAGATTGTAATACCTTTTTCACAGGGTTGTTGATAATAGCATAGGAGATAATGAAGGTGAAAATACTTAATCAAGTATAAATCCATATAATATCATAAAATACCTGAGGATATGGTGAGGTAATGGTTTATAATATCTCTGAAAAGTTGAAATCTTTATGTTATCATAAAATCCTATTATTGTTAAGCATATTGGATAGGGGGCTATACTCAAAGTGAGGTTGACCTCTGTTCAAATCCTACTTCTAACACATTTAGGCTTTTTAACCATGGGCAAGTCACAATCTCTCAGTACCCCCAAACCATTCTGAGATTATAAATTGTCGAGAAGGTGGCTATTTGCATAGGAAGACAGAATTTTCTCAATTGGGAGTTCACAGATATGTTCTAGTATTTTTCCATATGATTTATTGGAAAGAATACTGGATTAGAGCTAGAAGATCCAAGTTTGAATACCAACTCTGATACTTATTCGCTGCATGACCTTAAACTCTTTGTGCTTCAGGGGCCTCATTTATCAAGTGAATGGGCTGGACTACATGTTCTCTTTTAGCTCTAAATCCTGTGATGTTCAATATTGTTATTTCTCTTCCACCTTTATTATTACAACAGGCCTCTGCTCATCCTTAAGGTATCCTTTTAAAAGAAATTACTTACATATTTTGTAAATATGATGTAAAATAAGATGTAAAAATTTTTTTGATATTCAATTTTGAAAATTTTGAATTCCAAGTTCCACCTTTCTCTCCTCCCCTATTCCCTGAGAAGGCAAGAAATTTGATATTGATTATAATGTAAAGTCATGCAAAAATATTCCCATATTAGCCATGTTTCAGAAGAAAACAAAAATATGTTTTGCATGGTAATACATGTATGACCCAGATTGAATTACTTGCCAGCTCCAGGAGTGGGGAGAGAAGAAGGGAAGGAGACAATCTGGATTACATAACTTTAGAAAACTCAAATGGAAAATTTTTATTAAGATTAAAAAAATTTAAAAACATAAACACAAAAACCCCCAAGAAAAGGAAAAGAAAGTTTTAAAAATATACTTTGCTCTACACTCAAAATTCATCAGTACTCTCTGCAGAGGTAGAAAATATTTTTCATTTATGGGTCCTTTGGAATTGTCTTGGATCATTGTCTTGATCAGTGTAAATCTTACACAGCTGATCATAGGATATCTTCCCCCACCCCATTTCATCATTTGCTACATTTGCTACAAAAATGTTATCTATGAGATAATTACTCTTACAGAGCATGTTTGTCCAATACTAAATTATTCAGAAAACGTTCCCGTTGATGTGCCTAGTCATTAAAGACCACATTTTTTCCCCATTGTGCATATTGTTTGGTAATTCTTAGATATATTATTCTGGTAACTGAAGAAAATGTACAAAACCTCTGACTCCTATTGTAAAGAAGTGTATTTCCAAAAAAGACAAAGCAATTCAATAAACATAGCAATACTAGAAAATTTGGACTTGTCTTATAGGGTAAATTACTTGTATAGAATTTTCTCATTGTTGCTGAGGTCAATGATTGGATGGAAAATGATAGCTAGAAATATTTATCTATTTGCTCAAGGTGATGAAGCTATTATAATTGTTTTTTCCAAAATGAAAATTTAAAAATTATGTTTTTAAATAAAAGATAAAATAAAAATTTGTAGCCTGGTATTAAAAAGGAATAATGTAGATTATTTATAGTCAGCAGAATAGTCTCAGAAGGGACTCTGCAGAAAACAAAACTGGGTTGCCAAGAAGTCAAGGCTTAGTTATAAAAAGGTAGATTAATTTACAATATCAGGACCAACTGTCAAAAGCCACTCAGCCCTATGCTCATTCTTTACCATCTATAGTCAATTTCCTCACATCTTCTGGTTTAAGTCCTGAAAAATATCCTCTTTAATCAGGAATAACAATAACAGCAATAGCATCATCAGCAACAGCAATAACATGATTATGATAATCACAAGAGTTTTCATTTTTATAGTAGTTTAAGATTTGCAAAGTACTTTACTTATATTGTCTCACTATGTCCTTATGACATTGAGGATATTTTGGAGAAGCGTAAACTACAGCAAATTGGGATTATATGACTTGTTCAGGGTCATACAGTTAGTAAGTGTCTGAAGCTACCTTCAAACACAAGTCTTCTTGACTTCAAATTTGGCAGTCTACACTCTGTCTCCAGGCTGCCTTCAAAATATGAAAGAAGGGATAGGCCATAATAGATTTAAAGTTGGAAGGGAGTTTATAAGTTATTTAATCCAATATCTTCATTTTAAAAAATTAAATTATTTGTTACATTAATGTTTCCAGATATCTCCCACTTTCCTTTCCCTCTCTGAAGTAGAAAAAGCATCATTTGACAAAAAGGAGTATGCATACATAAAACTATATCTTGTTTCTATTTATCATTTTTTCTCTTGATATGCCTATACATATTGTTCTTCAAATAATATTGCTGTCGTATGTGATGTTTTCTTGTTTCTGCTTCTTTCACTCTTCATAATTCCGCATCTTTCCATTAAAAAATAACCTGCTTGTCATCTCTTATGACATAGAAGTATTCCATCACAATTACATGCTATATCTTCATTTTTTAAATGAAGAAAAATTACTTATAGTAAGTGGAAAAGAGTAGTTTTAGACTGATGCCCTTCTCCTCCAAATCTAACTCTCTCATCTACATGCTAGAATCATTTTTACTTCTGTGCTTTCTATTTGTTAGTATTGATTTGAGCCTTGAATTTATAATTCTTTCATGCATTTAACTTTAACCTCTTAACTCTTCCTGCTCTCATTTCCTGTCTACTGATTACTAGATCCTCCCTTAGTTTTTGACCAGAATAAGATTTGCGTACATATAGTGAAGGGTACAATCTTCTGGAAACTAGAATCTTGGTTTATGTTAAACCCTATGTTCCCTAGCTTGATCAAGGAGGTGATACTATTGCCGCTGACTTGGTATAAGAGATATGGTGACCATTTGATTTCACTAAATTATATTATTTGGTTATTTCTCTGAATCCTAGCCATTTATAGTAGTTTCAGCTTGTTTAACTTTTGGAATGTGTAGAAAGCTTTGCTCCTTTTCAAGTCCTCTAGAGACTTGCCTGTTTCTGCAATTCTATCTTAAATTTCAATTTTGAACACAAGATTGAAGGAGAGCCACTCATTGTGTGATTCAGGACTTGCCAGGCAAAGGTAATTTCACAAATGGTAACGATTTTCAGTTTCCCAAAGTTAACATCATTAGGTGTTTCTATAGGTAAGGATGCTATGTAGATATACAGTTGTACTGATGGATAGATTAGCATATCTTCCCGAAGAAGAAATACAAAATGAACACCAGCGTATATCATTAGTTTTTACAATGTTGTGTTTTATGCCCAAATGATTTCTTAAATTCTTAAATTAAAATTAATAATAAATTATTTTAGCATAATTAAAAAAAAGACGTATACATGTCCTTCATGAGTCTCAGCATTAAATAAGTTATAATGCCAAAAAGCCATCTACTTCTGAATTTTTATTTTCTTTTTAGCTGAAAAATATCTAATGACCTTTTTATTGTCACTTTTAACTCAATTCCACAAGCATTTGATAAATACCTATCATCATCATGCTCATCTGTAGTGAGACAGTTGAAGCTATATTTTAAGAGATGATTGGCAAAGTAGACTTAGAAGCAACATGTACCCAGATATGTAAATATTTTTTTAAATAAGTGAAGGAAATAGAAGGTAATTTTCAAAATAGATGTGATTGTGAAGGGCTGACAATTGGTAGAACAGGAGAGAATGTGATAGCAAACAGTCTTTTTTTTTTTCCTTTGAATCTCTTGGCCTTAATTCAAGGTGTGAGAAAAGTGTTATTAAAAATCTTAGTGTTCTGATATGCTGCTTTAGGAAAGTAAAAGATGTGTTCAGAATATTTCCTGCCTGTCTATTGCTTAAAGTAAGTTGCTCACCCTAAAAAGAGTATGATGCTGTTCGATTGCCAGTACTAATGCCTTGCTAACAAGGATTAAGACCTAGACAAGATCTAAGCTGATTTGTTTTCCCCATGGTCTTCCCATTTCCTGCCCAACAAAGCATTTTCTTTTACAAGGTGACAGTTGGAAGGGGTATATTGACTTCTAGAACTTCTCTCACTTTAACCTGTATTGTATTCTTATATATTAGACAATGTGTAAAATATCAAACAGATGCAGTTCCTACCTCCTGATCAGAAATCTTCCTATTGTTAATAAGCATTTTGTCCTTATCCATCATGGAGATAATGACCCATGGCTTTGGCCCTGGACTCTGCACCCAGTTTATTGGGCCTTTATCTGGAGAGAGACAGAGACAGACAAAGATAGACACACGGAAAAACATTCACTAAGAAAAAAGAAGGGAGGGAGGGAGAGAAGGAGACATGGGGGGGGTAGAAGAAGGGGTCTGGCAAGGTATGGATCAGAACCCTGCTACCTGGTGGTCACATGATTGCTTCAGGATTAAGTGTCAGCATTTTATATTTTCAGTGCAGTAGATGTGTATTCCTTAACCCCAGTAGCAGTCACCATTTCAAACTGAATGGACTAGACTAAGAGTGCTCAGAGAGTTTCCTGAATCTTATCCCAATTATATTTCATTTAATAACACTCAGTGAAATATCTGGTGGCAGGGGAAATGAAACTACATGATTTTATGGGATCATTCATCAAGAACTAATTGAAGCTTTCATACAGTTTAGCGCTGATAAAACACTGTAACAATAAACAATAACAAAATTCACTGGAGAAGGATTTGTTTTGCCGTGAGGAAAATGGTTCAGTTTCATCCTGGGGATTCCTGGTTAAAAGAGTCTCCAATTTAAAAAGGGATAAGCACTAGCTCCTCTGCATAATGACAGGGTGGGAGCTGTGTCAAATGTATTAGTAGTGCTCCAGTGGAGCTATTCTCATTGGGAGCACTTGCTATTGTGCAGGGCTCTGGCAGGATACAGAAGGACCAAGAGGATTTGTTATTTTTTTTTTAATTGTCAAGCTTTAAGCAGTTTTCCTATAGTTTGTATGGAAAAATATAGTAAATTATTATAAGCTTAAAGTGAACTTTCAGAAAGTTTAGTTTTTAAAAAACCCATGTTAAAAATAATATATAGTACACACATGGATCTTGCTGTTTATTCCATCTCTTTCTGTTTTTTTTTCTTCTCTCTTCTCTGCCTCATATATTTATATACAAGTATATATGCGCTTACTGTTAGAATAAGGAGCCATTTGGATCAAAACTTTTAGAGACATGCTTTTGAAATGTCTCTATGAAATAAAAGATTGCAATAAAATATAATCTATCCTTAAGGCTTTGTGTTTTCCTGAGTATAATAGCAGCAGAAGAAAATGTGTTGGAGATGTCCCGATATCCATTATATATCTGTTTGCTACGACTTTTCAAAGTATGTGACTATCGTTTTGATACTCAGAGGGCAAAACTGGCAACATTTTTATTGAGCTATTTACTTAAATGTGAATTCATGAATATCAGTCAGAACTTTGTGGTTCAGTTGGACTTTATCCTTCACACTGCATATTCTGTTATTATTGCTTTAAACCTGATACAGACATTGCAGTATACGCACATATTTCTAGTGGACAGAGACTTACTTTCACAGGATTCATGCAAATTATATCACTGATTATCTTTTAGGAGAATATTTAATATGCACCAATAGATTTTGACCAGCCAGCACATATGATTTTAGCCAATTTTTATCTTTAGGTGAAAAGCTTTTCTTAAATTTCCTTCAGGTCCTGGAATATAATTCAATGGTTATCTCAAAATGCTTTAAGGAAATGCCTTCTTATAAATTTTGGGGCATGTTAATTGGGTTTCTGGCTTTTGCTGTTGCATATATAAAAGGAACTTAAATTATACCCCAGAATATCAGATGTTTTTGAAAGCTGCCTTAACTCTGATTACTAGGGAGCCAAATTCCTGCTTCTGGGCACTTAGATAATAAATTTGATTCTTAGTTAATGAGGTATTTCTTCATATCATAGAATATCAAAAACATTGGTATAACTTAAATTTGTTTATGGATTGCAAATAATGAAAGTTATGGATCATAGAGAGCAGAATTTGTTCTTGTATCAGAAGTGGCAGAAGTATGGTCCAATCATTCCAAACATGGCATTGTTCAGCCCTAGCATCTCTAAGCGAATTCAGAATGTACAGAGTCATCTCTGAAGAAGGACCCTTAGAATCATAGAATTTTCTATTTCCCAGGAACCTTAGAGATCAGGACCTCTGTTGTCATTGCACATGGAGGGGGGAAAATAGCCAAAGTATAAAGTGATGGATGTTACCAAGTTACTGCTTCTATTCATTAAGTGAATTTTAATGAACCTTAAAGAGCTAATACAGATTACAAAAGGGACTAGTTTCCTTAGTTTAATGCAGCAAATATCTGTTAAGCAACTACTCTATACAAAACATTACTACAGTAAGTATTGAGAAAACAAAATAAAAAATCAAAGCTCTATCGCTTTCCAGAAGATTGTCATCTATGACATCAAAAGTTCTTGACATTTTTTGTGTTAGTCAATAAACATTTAAGTGCCTGTGTAGTATGTGCTGGGTCTGGTAAACCAGTCACATAATAATTTATAATGCATAAAATAAAATCTATAGAACTAATTAAAGGAAATAAATTCATTAAAAAATATTTATATAAATAGATCTCCTTCTGTATCAATATGTATCCAGGAAGAGATAGGAATTCCTCAAGTTATGGACTCCTAGAGAAAAAGGAAATATTATTACTTAATAGGTATTAATACTACTAACCCACTGCTAAAAGATAATCTAGAACTTCTTTTCAAACAGCGAAACTCAATTTTTATTCAAACTTTATTGATACTTTTTATTTAGTTCTCAACCTAAAGCAGATGAGAGAGCTTTCCAGACTACTAGTGAGAACTCTAAGAGTAGAATAATCTATTTGGAATCAGGCATTAATGGGTTCAAACCCCAGTTGCTTAGTGGGTTAATTGTATTATCCTGGGCAATTCACTTATTTTTTTCTGAGTTTTAGTTTCCTTATCCCTAAGTGAAGAAAATCATAGCACCTACTTATGTTATTGTGACATTAAACATCAAATGAAATAATGTAGGGGAAGCACTTTATAAATTTAATATGCTATAAAATCATCTATTATCATCTTTATTATTATTATTATTATTATTAATAATAATAATGTTATAAGCATAGGCAACTCTGCTATGTGGGGAGTACACACATGGCCCATGACTTACACTATATCTTTACCAAGTAATACAACCAACCAAGACCTACAATAATCTGGTTTACATTGTATCTCTTTGAATATTTTGCCTAATTTAGCAAGTTGAGTTGATGTTTTTTAAGTAGCAAGAAATAAAACCTCAGGTCATCCAAACAAACTTTGCATGTAATCAGGAATGTCAGTGACTAGATTTTTTTCATTTTTGAATTTTGGGTGGAAGATAGCCTTCACTGGTCAATTCTCAGTATCTTATTTAAATGGCTAAAATGATCATAGTATTATAAGCTATTGCTAAGTGGTTTAAAATGATATTACATTTGCTTTCAAAACTGCACAAACATATTGTGTACTTACGACATTTTGGGGGTTGAATTACACAGGTTTAGAAAAAGAAAAGGTACAAGAAACGCAACTACCATGTAACTTTTATAAATAAGAGTTTACCATTTTGAATTGATAATATAATTTAAATTGAAACATCAAACATAGTATAGATTCTAATCTGAGAATGGATTACTTTGCACATAAGATGGAAGAATAAAGGATGCTTCCAGAAAAAGTCATCAGATTACAGTATGTTATTATTTTATTATATCAATATAAATGTTAGACTATTTTAATACATTTTAGGTGAACATAGCTGAACAATAAATGGTATTTTATTTTATTCTTTTTTTTAAACCCTTACCTTCCATCTTGGAGTCAATACTGTGTATTGGCCCCTTGGTGGAAGAGTGGTAAGGGTGGGCAATGGGGGTCAAGTGACTTGCCCAGGGTCACACAGCTGGGAAGTGTCTGAGGTCAGATTTGAACCTAGGACCTCCCGTCTCTAGGTCTGCCTCTCATTCCACTGAGCTACCCAGCTGCCCATAAATGGTATTTTAAATCAGTGTTTCAAACATTTCCCTCATGGAAGACATCACAAAGCATTCAAATGGATATCATCCATTTGTATTTTTGTATTTTTCATAGTCCTATATAAACCATAGGGGCAGCTAAGTGGTATAGTGGATAAAGTCTTGGGCCTGAGTCAGGAAGACATATCCCCGAATTCAAATCTGAAGTTAAACACTTATTAGCTGTGTATATATACATGCATGCATATTAATGTATATATGTGTATATGTGAGTCCATTATGAATTCTGATGGATAGATTTTTCTATTAGATGAATATATGTATCTGATAGAAAAATCTATCCATTAGAATTCATGTTGAGTCCAGTAGAAAAACACCATGACCCAAAGATTTTCAATGACTCTTTACCTTTGTTTAGCACAATTTTCTTTTTTGTCAAAACCCAGGGGGCAGCTCCCACTGTAGACATCCCCTCTACCAATTTAAATAAGCGAGTCATCTTTAACTTCTAGTAAGAGAAGACTGCCAAGGTCACTGAAAGTTTAAGTGACACATTTCTTAGACAGGATTTAAGTGAAAATCTTTTGGGCTCTAAGGCTGATATTTTATCCACTGCTCTTTGCTGCCTGTCTATTTTAACCATATATTTAGAGATGCAGGTATAACTGATAAATAGGATATGATAGTCTTACTCTGTCCATAGGTACAGTTGATAAAATCAACTTTCTACAAGTTAGTTACATTATCTTAATACATGGGAATTCATATACCTATATGTGTACACACACACACACACACACACACACAGAGTGTGTGTGTGTGTGTGTGTGTGTGTGAGGAGAAAGGGCAGAGAGAGAAGAGACACAGAAAAATGAGTGACAGCAACAGAGACAGACAGAGATATGGAGTCAGACACAGACAGACAGAGACACAGATACAGACAGAGGGATAGAAATACATAGAGACAGACAATATTTATATAATCAGTAGCAGTATTTTCCTTTTGTAGTTTTAATAATTATTGAAGTTTTGTTTCATAGAATTAGTTTAAAAATGTAGAAATATACTTGTGACTCTACAGAAAAGTAACCTCTTCATAAAGATCACCAGAGGTCCTACAAGGACTAAAAACTTTATTGTGTCAACTATAAGAAATAGGAATTTATATAAGTGACCCTTTAAAACCATAGTCATTGTGAAGTCATAGATGTATATTTTATTTTCTTATTTAAGAGGAATATTAAATAATCAAAGAGTATAAATGCAACCAATCTTTTTTCTTCTGAATTGTATATATTCTTCAAACTGTCTTGATTTATCTATCTATTATATACACACACGCATATGTAAATAATACAAATTTATTTATTTATCATACATAGCATTCTAAGTACTGTGAGATTTTTCAGCAAAATTGCCTGAATGCTTGATGCCTGGTTATGTTCTATTAACCACAGACTCATTGCTGTATCTAGGAGCAAAAGTATACCTAAAGGGTTTATTTTACATTTTGAGAATACGTGCATATAATTCCTGTGGGAAGTATATATTGCAAAATGCTTTATCTGTCATGCTTTTGCAAATCACAGGAGATAAAAGCACCATGTGTGTGATTTTTGTTTTGTGTGATATGTCCTCAGTGCTGAAGTTTTGTTGCCCTTGTTTTTCATTTACAATATGGATTTTAAACAAACAAGAGTATCGTATGTATTTGATTTGCAACCAGAATCCTGACAAAGCTCAATTTTCATTCCTAAATAATAATAGTGCATACAAATAATGTGAAGCCAGCATGATCCACTTATATATTAATCAGTTTCGCAACTTGTCACTTTTTAAAAATAAGAAGGCTGCTTTTAGAAGCTTCATTCAGGGAGAAAGAAGTTGGGAAGGCAGACTTAGAGCAGGGTTAGTCTTGGGACTCCCTATGAGCAAAAGCCACCCCCCCCTCCCAATTTCAGGGTGCCCATTAACTTGGTCTAGGCAAAAATACCATTTTAAAAAATGTTCTTCTAATTATTTAAAAGGAATTCCTGAGGTTTAACCAAAATCCCAAAGAAAACCATTACACACACACACACACACACACACACACACACACACACACACACTAAGAACCTCTGTTTTAGAGAACATGAAAAACCAGAAGTCTGGGGAAAAACTAATACATTAAGGAAAATAATTTTTATGAGTGAGATATTCAGATAGAGCAAAGACTGATGATATTTGCCACAAGCACAGAAAATACTTAAAAATAGCCTGTACAAAATTCATTAAAATTAAGTGTGATATATAAAACATATGATCTATCAAGCACTGCTGATGCTCATATCCAGTGTATAGGTACTGAAGAATTAAAGATTTCATAAAACAACATAACAAAAGCAAGCTTGAAACTTTTAAAAGTGACAAAGAAAAATAACTCTTTTTCACCTACCTAATTTATCACCCCAATACAAAGTGCATATCTAGATATTGACTGGAAGGATTTTTGATTTCTAGTTGTTTTCCTCAAGTTTCATTTGTATGATGCAATCAAGACAGCAACAAAAGCAAAATTGATATCAAAATTCACAATAGTGCTAAAACTTTTCCAAATGTTTCCATTATGTGATTCTGATATATCAAAGACAAATCTGATTTTTTACATGTATTTATAGTTACAGTTGAAAAAAATTCTTGCCCAAAATATACATTTTTATTTTGATATTAAAGACTGTAATATTCCTTGGAAGATTCAAATAATTCATATAGGCTATCTTTTCTAATTTAATTGATACATAATAAATTCTGCTCCATCTCCTTATTTTAACTCTGTATTTGTTTCTTTCTTTCAAGTATGTCTCTTATAAACAACATACCAATGGTGCTAATTTGGTGGCCAAACAGTTCTGCTATTCACTACCATTTTATGTGTGAGCCCATACCATTCACCTTCATATTTATGACTATTAATGGTGTATTTATTTCCATTCTATTTTCTTTTGTTTTTTCATCCCTCATTCTTTCCTTCCTTTTCCACCCCCCCCCCACTCCTGTCACTTATCAAAAGTCTTTTTTTGCACTGATCACTTCTTGTCTTAATCCTCCCTCCTTTTATATTACCCCCTTCATATCTTTTATCTTCTTTTCCTTCTGTGTCCCTATTGGGTAAGATATATTTCTATATATACAAGTATCTATATATACATATATGAATATATATATATATATATATATATATATACACACACACACACACA